>NC_058368.1:214810342-215007842 GCF_018350175.1 Felis catus | reverse complement strand
TTAATCTATTTTATTGGTTAACATGGCTACAGATTTTTCATTTTTCTTAATCATTTTAAAAACCCACTTTTTACTTGTTTACATTATTATTTTTTTTCAAATGAATTGATTTCTTCTTTTTTTAAATACTTTCATTTACTTCTGTTGGGCTTGTCATCCTTTTTTAACTTCTTTAGGTGTAACCTCAAAACATTAACTTTTAAACAGTTCCTCTTTTCTAATATTATTATTTTATTTTTTATTTTATTTTATTTTTTTAATGTATTTATTTTTGAGACAGAGAGAGAGCATGAATGCGGGAAGGGCAGAGAGAGAGGGAGACAGAATCGGAAGCAGGCTCCAGACTCTGAGCTGTCAGCACAAAGCCCGACGCAGGTCTCGAACTCATGGACCCTGACATCATGACCTGAGCTGAAGTCGGACGCTTAACCGACTGAACCACCCAGGAGGCCCTAATATAATTATTTAAAGACATACTCTGGGGCGCCTGGGTGGCACAGTCGGTTAAACGTCCGACTTCAGCCAGGTCACGATCTCGCGGTCCGTGAGTTCGAGCCCCGCGTCGGGCTCTGGGCTGATGGCTCAGAGCCTGGAGCCTGTTTCCGATTCTGTGTCTCCCTCTCTCTCTGCCCCTCCCCCGTTCATGCTCTGTCTCTCTCTGTCCCAAAAATAAATAAACGTTGAAAAAAAAATTAAAAAAAAAAAGACATACTCTGTTTTAGATACCTTCCACAAATTCGGGGATGTTGTGTGTTCATTGTCATGTGATTAAAACATTTTCATTTTATCTTTGCAGTTTCTACTCACACCCACAGTTTATTTAGAAATGTTTTTCTTAAAGTCAAAATATTTGGTTATTTTGACATAACTTTTGTTTCTATTTTAATTCCACTGTAGACAGAAAATGTATTCTGTATGGCTTAAAACCTTTTAAATTATTGAGATTGTTTTATGGCCTAGCACATAGTAAATACTTACAGTTAGGGTTTGCCATATTTCTCTAACTCAGTGGGACTTGAATTCCACAATGCATTGAAGTGAGCAGGAGCTGAGATGTCTGGTCTACTCTCTCAGGTTTGTAGTGGTTCTTTCCCTCTCTGATTCTTTGAGAACTTGCTCACCCACACACAATTCTTGGATCAGCCACAAATTTGGGAGTTTTTGTTTAAGGTTATGGAGATTGTCTTTCTGTGGTTCCCTCATTGCTGGATTATCTCTTCAATTCTCTCCAAATCAGTGCTCCTAAACGCCATTCTCTGACTCATTACACCAAAAAAAGACTCCACATTTCTGCTTTATTTCTAGCCACTTTGTACCACAGAAACTTGGGGTGCTGTCAGAGCAAAGGTTTTGTAATCATAAATCACCCCATGTGATATTCTCCTTTCAAGGATCTAATTACATTCTGCCTGCTTGTAATCTATTGTTCATTCTACCTAAAGCCTCTGAAAGGCTTTCAGTTTATTGTTTATAATTTGTTTGGAGTTCACAATGATTATTTGAGGTAAGATTAGTGTGGTAAATACCACTTAGCCTTTATGGAAGCCAAAACTTCCAAACTGAAAGTATCTTCTACTTGTCTAAATAATAAGGATTACAAGTTTTGAGCAATGATAACCTTCATTTTCATTCACTACAAAATGTTTTTAGGGGTGCCTGGGTGACTCAGTAGGTTAAGCATCCAACTCTTGACCTCAGCTCAGGTCTTGATCTCAGGGTCGTGAGTTCAAGCCCTGTGTTGGGCTCCATGCTGGGCATGGAGACAACTTTAAAAAAAAAATGTTTTTAAACCTACTTGAAGATTATTTGGCCTTTACAATTCTTATAGGCTTTTCCTTTATATCACTTCTCAAATGTCCTAGGTGAAATAGAAAGTTCTCTGAAATGTGTGTGCGTGTATGTGTGTGTGTGTGTGTGTGTGTGTGTGTGTGTTAATCTTTGTGATTCTCTTATTTGGTAAGTGCATTAAACCCATGTAGAAATATTAGTGTAACTGGGGAAAATCTTATCAAGCAAGTACTATGAGTTAGATATCCCATGGATACGTAAGGAGTGGAAATCTGTTTGAAATCTCTATGCAGTTCTTGTGGTAGATGACAGAAAATGACAGTGTTTTGAGAAACCAACTTGCAGGTCAGGAATAATATTTTGCATTGGAAAATAACAAAATCTCACTCCTGGAACGTTAATGACACTTTCTTAGGTAAGAAATATCCAAAACAATGTCCTTAAATCAACAGTTAAAGCTTTTTTTTTTAAAGCATAGCAAGACTACTTTCAAAATTGAAAGACTACATATATGGCAGATACTTTACTAAGTTACAGCATCCAGTTAGAGATTTAGCAAACTTGATTTATTTTTTCAAGTGGGGCCATCTTGTAGAATAATAAAATAATTTATTCATGACATCCACAGAAATAAGTCTAGATTTTAGGGTTTAATTAATAAACTTAAGCTTACAAGATTTCATTTTCTGTAGGTTTACCTTTTGCTGTTTTGATTATGAGGATGAACTGTTTTCTGCATGATGCAATAAAATACAGAATTCAGATGAATACTCTTTCAAAAGTATAATAAGATGTCTAACTAATAACTAGAACATAGCAATAAAGGTCAAACATTTACTATCAAAAATGAAACTTTTACTCAAAATCTCGGTTCTTGATAATTGCTAGTCCAGGTGGGAGGTCTATGTTAATTAAAATTTTGATGTTTCATATCTCTGAATGATCACTACAATTAAAAATGCAGATAGGAAATAAAGATAGGAATAAAAATTTGAAAATGAGATGTCATCTAGACCACTAAGCAATCACAAAGACAGTTAATAATCAGTTTTCTGGAGATCAGAAACCAGTATGGTTCATGGGAAATTAAGAAACTTTTTGTTTTACATTGTCAATATGCTTGAATTTATATCCTGAAATCTAGAGCACAAACCATCCACTACTTTGTTCTAAAAGAACAATCTGACAAATTTATATTTAAAAAGTGAGACAAAAATAACTTTTGTTTTTCATTGCAACATTTAGTAATTCGGCCATAGTTTAGGTCCTTACTAACACAGTATTAACTAAAAGTGGATTTACTATGAAACTAATATAGTATAAGCTTCAGTTTTTACAGGATGGGCTCTTACAATGTGTTCACATGTTCATCTAATTTGCAAAACTTTCAAATGTAAGTTAATTTATTTGCAATAGATTAACGCTATCGTCTTTTTCTACTTTGACCTCTCTCTTTATCAGTCATCCTCTTAGATTGGTGTTAGGCTACAGGACACTTCAGGCATCAGGCTTAAAGTGATGTTGAGTAGGGGATAAATTTGATTTTAGATTAGGGTGAGTATTTCCTCATACAAAAGTGAAGATAATAATGCTTTTCATTGCTACATTATCACTCATTGGAAGAAATAATTTATAGATAAATACATATATAGTATATATATATTATAATTATAAGAGTATATATTTTATATTATATATTTACTATATATATAATATATATTAACATTGCATGATTGATGATTGCTATATATTCCTTTACAAACAACCAGTGAAATAAGATTATAAAATTACAAGTATTACTACAAAGAATTATATTTCTAAAACAATAATATACTATTTATTGACATGTATTCATGTATTAATTATAAAATGATGGCATTGATTTGCCTCAGTTTCAGAATGGCCAAGAAAAATCAAAATGGCCAAGAAAAATCAAACCATGGACCAAGAAAAGGAACCAAAATGGCCAAGAAAAATTAAACCATGGACCACCTAATATTCCTTAATATAAAGCATTATCATCCTTGATATTACTATGGTCTTCTTACCCCTCCAAATTAGCAACATGATTTATGCACTCTTTTAGATTATATTAGTTGCTACTTCCAAACTCAAAATGGAGGCTGAAGTAGTTGAAAAATAATACCGAGTACTAAAAATACTGTTTGAAAACCTGAGATTTTTTTTTTCAAAATGGGTCAGCAAACACAATTCACCTTTTAGTACAAATGAGTGTTGGAACTGTTCCCACTTGAGTGACATTAGCATTATCTTTGACTGTGATGATAATTAGATCTGTGTTCTATCCTGAGGTCCTACATCTGGTAAATTATTTTCTTGACTGAGTTAGATTCCAGTGTCAGCAAGGACAACAGAAGGCATTCCATGCCTCAGGGAATCTCATCTGGCCACTTCTCTTTGACCTGTGAACTCCTACACAGTAGTGTCTTGTACTTGCACCAAGCTGCCCAACTGTGTTTTAGATCCATTTGTGACCTTTACTAAGTCATTGAATATGAATAAGAAGTTAACAGGGGCTCTCATATTTATAGATATGTAACCGGCTCATTGCATAAGTGACTGAGATCATTTATACAAGCGTTCATTAAACTATATTTGAGACTATCTCACTGCTTGAGATTGAGAAGGGATAAATTTAAATATGATTATTAAGAGTAAATAAAATGACAGAAAGATTTATCTAACTCTATATTCATATAATAGACTATTTACAGAAAATACAAGGTTTTCTATGGCTCCTCTATACCTCCAGAAGTTTGCCAATATTATAGTGAGATCCAGGGGAATTGATTATTTATCCATGATCTTGGCAACATCCTTGGGAAGGACAAATAATCAGCTCCTCTGGATCTTATTGTAATATTGACAAATGTTTTATTTTTTAATTAAAAATGAGTGGAGGATATCTTTCTATTATCTATCTATCTATCTATCCTCTATCTATTGAATATAATACAAACTATGGTTTCCAGAATTCCTCAATAGGCTTTCGACACAATAATTTGTTCATAGATATGCCACGACCAGTAATATCTGAACAAAGGATTCACTTAATACAAGAGGCTGCCACTGAATGGTCCCATGATAGAGTATGAAATGGAAAATCCAACTGCTAAGTATAATGGACATTGGATTGGTTCTCTTAAAAATATTATTCAGGGGCACCTGGGTGGCTCGGTCGATTAACCATGGGATTCTGGCTCAGGTCACCATCTCACAGCTCATCGATTCAAGCCCTGTATTGGGCTCTGTGCTGACAGCTCAGAGCCTAGAGCCTGCTTTGGATTCTGTGTTTCCCTCTCTCTCTGCCCCTTCCCTGCTCACACTCTCTCTCTGTCTCTCTCTGTCAAAAATAAACAATTTTTTTAATTTTTGCAAAATTTTTTTAAATTTTGCAAATCCTTTGCAAAAACAGACACTTTATTTGGATAGCCAACATTTCTTTCTCATGTTCAGTACCTCCTCCAGAATTAATCCACATTTTGGAGTCAGAAACAAGTTGTAGTATTTATAACACATAAAAGTCATGTCTAACTAATAGAGTTCTTGAGTCATGAAGCATTTGGGGCCATTTCTATGATGAAAAGCCCAAATGAAATGTTAATTAGAAAGAGATAAAATACTTCTTTTGCTAAGACCCCCAAATACAAAGTTAGGTAAACAATATATGACTAAAACAAAAAGAATATATTAGAAAATATAAAAATAAAACATATTGTTTTAAAAAGATACCTGTCTATGTGATTCTTCCTGCTACATTATAGAAAGCCCTCACTAGCAATGCTGTGATTAATTCAATTCACAAAATATTTTTGAACATTTTCTATCAGCAGGTAGTCTGCTAAGTAAATTTGAAGTATGATTATAAAGTAAATTACTATAAATTATATCAAAAAAATCTTTAGTCAGACCCTTAACCATTTGAAGCATGGGGGCAAGTTCAGGTTAGTCACCTTGGAGACAAAGATTTTTTTAAAAAATGGGGCTAGGCGCCTGGGTGGCTCAGTCGGTTAAGCGTACGACTTCAGCTCAGGTCACGATCTCGCGGTCCATGGGTTCGAGTCCCGTGTCGGGCTCTGGGCTGATGGCTCAGAGCCTGGAGCCTGCTTCCAATTCTGTGTCTCCCTCTCTCTCTGCCTTCCCCCCGTTCATGCTCTGTCTCTCTCTGTCTCAAAAATAAATAAACGTTAAACAAAATTAAAAAATGGGGCTAACAAAGGATAAAAAAAAAGATAACAGACATCAGAATAGAAGTATAGGCTACAATTTTGTATGTATTTTTTTCTAGTTGATAATTTTGAAACCAAAGAAAGTGCAGAGTGGCTGCTGGAAAACTTGTTTATTATTGGCCAAGCAATGCTGAAAACACATGTTTCAAATATTGCACATGTGGTTCCATAATAAAGGAACTAACCCAATTTCTGACAATTAAGAAAATTCTAATTGTATTATTCCTCCACAGAAATAATCAGGTATGATGGGAAAACAAAAATGAAAGGATGAAATAGTCTACTACAATTTAAAATGGTTTCTGTACTTTGTGGTCCATGGACAATGGATTGAAGATTTCCTGGAGGTGTTACCTTTTCTCTGCATGAACTTTGGGAATTAAGGGTGGGGGGGCCTGATGAACAAAATCTTACAGATATTATTTAATGAATAATAATTTATGCTTTGTTGCATCATTTTTTTTAGCAATTGAAAAATTACTTTTACCATAACAGTAGCATTAACATTAGGTAACATCCAGAAAGGATCTCATAACCATTGAAGTTCTTATTCCTCTAAATTAAATCAACAAGCAGAGTCTAAATAGTTTTGTTTCTTAGAACATTAGAAGATAAAATAATAAATATGGATGAAACATTTTTGGAAACATGACAAAACAAAGGGTTTGGTTGATTCATGTTTTAGTTGTAATCAGCAGTTGATTGGGGCAGGTTGCAAACTAGCTAAGTGGACAGATGGATTCTATCTACCTTCTACTAAGTCCTTTGTTGTCCTTGTACTTTTCATGGGCAATCACAAGCAATTTCTCCTTGAATGGTATTGTTCAAACCAGATAATAATCTCTCTAGTCTACTCCATCTGGATATCATCTTTTATTCTCTTAGAAACAGACAACACCATTTTTATTAAAATCTTCACTAAGTTTCACCAGAACAAGTCTGTCATGATATAATGCCTATGATATAGTAGAATCTAAGTTTGTCCTAATAGTACAGAAGAAATATGGGCCTTATATGCCAACCGGATGGAGACCAAGGCACCTGACAACCACTAAACATGTGCATTAAATTGACCTAAAAAAAGAGTCCAGGTCATGAGTAAATTTGATTGGTCAATAATAGCCCTATGCAACAGTGGTATCTCCACAGCTTATATAATTATACTAATTTTGTCTTTGGGGCCCAAAGCATGACCCAAGATTGGAGCAAACTTGGAATAACAAGCTGTTTAACCAAGATGTATGATGGGACCTACAAAAGAAAACACTATATTGGGCACATAACCTATACGGTTCCTCTAGTCCACCACTACGGTATGCAATGATCAACTTCTCTGGATTAATCTTTCTTTTATAGACATATAATAAGATCCTGCTCTATATACAGAAATTTATAAAATGTCTTCTGACTTAAGGCCATAAATTTCCAGTGAATATAGATCTACAACAACTAGGATTCTCATATAATTGCATTACTCTCTTCTCCAAGCCAATATCACAAATTCATGGAGCCTGAGGCCCCCTCATATCTGCTAGGAATAAAATATAGCCCTACCAGCTACTTATATCACATAATTATTGCTGTCCTTTTTTAACACCCAGTGCTCATCCCAAGCAGTGCCCTCCTCAATGCCCATCACCCACTTTCCCCTCTCCACCACCTGATTGCTGTCCTTTTATAACATAAGCAAGATAGGAAAAAATCTCATAAAAGTCAATAACCCTGGCAAAACTATTGACAAAGGGACAGGATATATCCTGCCCGATGACTCTCCATATAATCTCCCTACATTGAAGATCTCCCATAAGTTCGAATATCCGTTAGTTGATTTACTTTAATTTAGTGTACTTGTCACTTACATTATAAAGTAGTATCTAATTTTCTCCTAAAAAATAGATAATTCAAGTAGACATTCTGAAAAATAAATGAAATTTGCATTACGAAATGCTGAAAATCTAAAGCTATGTGAGAGGTAAATTACAAGCCTTAAACCTCCTTGCTATAGAAGAAAATTCTCTCAGTACAGTTAGCCATAGCTTGTCATATATTTGCCCTGGAATGACCATGCTACCCTGCAGCAGAGAATGAGAACCATTATATCAAAAGAGAGGGATTATAGCAGCTGTTCTGTGACCTCCAGGATAATCAGATAAGCTGCTCCCATTTAACTCTAGGGGACAAAGGGATGAAGTGTCCTAGAATTAAACTGAAAAGAATCTTAATATCAGGCCTATCATCTAGGACGGAAGACCCACTTTGTCATATATGATCTTCTTCTGGGGGGGGGGGGGGGCAAGGGACAAGTAACATAAAGTCACATTATTGAAATTTGTATTAAAATAAAAACAAAGGAGAAAAAGTTCAAGATGCATAGTTTAGTTTTGAATCCAAGATGCTGTTGATTATAAGAGCATTACAATTGTTGATTGTAAGAGATTACAATGAGATTACCAAGATTACAAAGCAAAACCTTAAAGGTGCCTCTTAAAGGCAATGAACCATGGAAGCCAGAATGGCTGTGGCTTGCTAGAAATCTGTGGTCAGTTATAACATTCAATTAAAACTTGTGTTCATCAGGTCCCTTCTGCATTCATGAAAACAGAAGAGTGAACTGATGTTTTTTCCTACATTAGACAAGAGAGTCCTGAATATAATGAAAATAGGGACTCACTCACCTGACATCATAGGTCTGACTTTTCTGAAGGAATCTGTTACCGTAATCCAGTTTGGACATCTTGCATAAATAGCAACTGACTCATATAGAAAGCATGACACTTGAACTATTTAAGAAACAATATACTATTCAATAAATGATACTTATTCAATCACAAATAAAAACAAATGGATAAAACAAATGGATAAAAACAAATGTTTCAAGAAAAGTAGCAAAATTAGTCACACTTCAGACGTCTATAGCCCCAATACAAAAGAATAATTTTTTTCTTTAATCAAATAAAGAGAAGACTGTAGGAGTATATAAGTTTTTTGACTTTCTACCTCTGTATAAAAAAAGATGCTTCATAGTATTTATACATCTGCAGGGGTGGTGTCTCTGAGTGAACTTCTAAGCAAAAACTAATGAGTGTTGAATTATCTGTCAGATGGAGAGAATCATACTGATTATTTCATATAACCAAAACTATCAGACTGAAGTTTTTAAAGCTGAAAATAATATAATTATATAGTTCTCTACTGAAGACTATTCAAAACTTATTTTACATTTCAATCAATTATATAGTTTAGGGAAATCTTTCACTGCTGTTTCACAACATTTTTTAACTTAAAAAATTGTATTATGTAAAAAAATGTGAAGAATGACCCACATGAATGGGTCTCTGGATTACAGTCTGTTGCTTTCTAGAGTGGTCAGGATCTCGATACATTCGCTACTTATTTTGTCTAAAATATATGTTTCTAATTACATACTGTGGTCACTCCAATACTTGAACCATTTTCATTTTTATAATAAAAAAAGAATTTTTACAATTAAATACTTTCTAATAAAATTATAAAAGCAATTGTTTTATTGATTCATTTTTAATCTAAATAAAATATAAAATACCTAAAAGATGAAAAATATATTCAAAATGATATTTAATTTTTCATATTTTCTTCTCTTGTATATTTTTCCTGAGATGAGTTATTATTTTGACTCTAGAAAGGACAAGAGAAGTTTTTGTCACCAGGATATGTCTTCTCTAAACTTAGTAGCAACCTACCTGCATTGTTGCCAAAACCATTACATATCTCAATCAAGCGTACTTCTTCTTAAAAATCATATCATTACCTGTTATTATAGATATTAAAGTTTCTTGGAGATTTTTTTTTTGGAGAAACATCACTGTCTAGACTCTACACTACCAAAGTCTGGATTTCAGCACAAATTGTATCCTGAGTCTCTGGCCAGCCATTAAATTCCATGAAGTTTAAATAAAGTATATAATGTAAGCAAAGGCTTCAATAATTAAATGGAACTATGTCACAGTATGTTTTGAAAATAACAACTTATTTTACTGTTTGCCTATAGATTTAGAAATCTCTGACTTGCAGTTTTAGTAAAATATAAGCAAAATGGCTGTTGAGAGCTAATACTTCTGGGTGCTTGCTATGTAAATGATGGTCTTCAAAACTCCTTACCTGCCCTCCCCCCAAGCACTAGGAGACAGATACCAGTATTATGCCTGTTTAGTGTAACAGAAATGAAGAATGCCTCCAAGAGAGCACAGCTGATTAATTACCAGAGCCAAGGCAGTATGGCTGCACTGTAGACACCATGCTCTCAGGCAGGGTACTAGAGCTGATTTTTCAAGGAAGACAGCAAAATAATTTATGTGAAGTCCTGGAAAACCGGGCTTGTATATTCTTTTTTCTCCAATTGTAATGATATAAAATATACAACATTAACTAGTATTTGCTAATATAGTTGTGTCACTTATGTTACTTACTTAGTGTCACAAAATCAGATATTTATTAAAATGTGTAATGAATCTAGCTAAATGCCGTTTCAATACAAGTGCTTACCAGAGAAACATTTTGGTTGTTCAGTTCACAGGTTCCCTTCAGAATTAGACAATGTGTATTTCCCCAGATAAGAAAAGCTTTGTAATTCTCCACTTCAGTAATTTTCTCCTGAGCTGCAACTATGTCCAGTCTAAGAATAGAGTGGTTAAGCCAAATTAGTCATTCTAAGTGTGACTTTTTGTTACTAGATTCTGAAAGGTGTGTAGAATCAACTGAAAAGGGAGTAATTAGGAGAATTACCAAATTCTTCATCTGCTATGTTCCTAATGGATTCATACATCTTCCTTCTCCAATTTTCCCTTCAACTCTTACTTTATTTTTCTATACACCAATATATAAGAACTCCCTCTCTTTAAATTGCTTGGGATATTTGCACACAGGTAAATAATGTCCATACAGTGTTGTTTACTTTCTTGAAATTTCATCACATACTGCAGAAATGCTTCCGGCAAGGCATATTATTTCTGAAATTATTTAGAAGAAAATTGATGTGATGAATCAAATATAATAAGTGGCTTCACACTTTGTGTGATATAATTATTTCAAATTAGAAGAATTATAAGTTGGGTACATTGGTTTTCAGTTGAGCAAGAATATTCTTTTATTCTTCAATCAAGCAAGTAATATACTATAATTAAATAATGTAATAACATAAATGTTTCAATTTCCAAATAGAGAGGAAGAGAATGTAAAATTTGCCTGAAAGCTAAATGGGCATTCATATTCCAAGAAACTGTCACATACTACCCACTGTCTGAGTGGTAGGAAATAGTGTCTTGTCTCTTTCCCTCTGTGGAGTAGTCTGGATGCAAAGAACACCACCATTTTGCACATATTTCCCATCTTTCCATCTTGATTCTTTGGCTGTTTCCTGCAGGAAACCAGGGATTATATCAGTGAGGTCATCCTATTAAATCACATTAAATATAACAGTGGTTTTACCATTAATAATGATTACTGATATGTTTGATTCCATGGACTTCATGTTCAATAAAACAGTGTGTCTCCAGTTAAACTAAATGTAACAAGTGGTCATTAGCATAATTAAAAAAAATAAAAATATATACTGTGTAATCAGAGCACCTGATATTGTCATACAGAATGCATAGGTCTGTTTCTTCTGACAAGACTGCTATCTCCTTATAAGCAGGGACTGTGTTCTTGGCCACTATATGCTCAATAAACACTTGACAAATTAATGAATTGGTATTAATAACTTTGCTCTCCTATAATTGTGTATTCTTTCTCCCAAGTCCTTTTTTCTGGACAGAATATGTATTTTTAAAGGAGCGCTCTTACTGAGTAAAAAGACAGTGCCCACAGCAGATAGAACAGTTCCTACCAATGTGCTAGTTAAACTGAACAAGTTACTAGACTAAGTCTCCCTTTTATACCTAAAAGATAGAGAAAAAAATACTTATTAAATAGGATTACAAATACCATTAAAATAAATAGCACTGGCAAATAGTGTGACATAATAGACATCCAGTACATGTTAACAGTCTTCTGAAGTGTTTCTTGTTTTTCCTTCATTTAAAAAAAAACTGCTTAAGAGATTATTTTTCATAATACCCTGGTCACTGATAACACTCCAGACATTCTAAAAGTAAGCTCAATGTTTATAAAGTACACATGGCCTTTGTCTAGTATTATGGACAGAGTATGTGTGCTCCCAAAATTCCCACGTGGAAATCCTAGCCCCAACTTGATGATATTTCGAGATGGGGCCTTGAAAGATGGTTATGTCCTGAGGAGGGTGCTCTCATGAATGGGGATGAGTGTGCATATAAGAGAACCCAGAAAGTTCCCTCCCCTCTGTCATTTGGAGAGACTGAGAATAAGGCCATTTATGAACTGGGAAATGAGCCCTCACCAGACGCAGAAACTGCTGGCACCTTGATCTTTGACTGCCCCATCTCTAGAACTGTAAGAAATGTTTGTCATTAAGCCACTCAGGCCATAGCATTTTGAGTGTGTGTGTGTGTGTGTGTGTGTGTGTGTGTGTGTGTGTGTAGCAGCCCGAATATATTGATAATGTAGCTTCTGTCATGCCTTCCCAACAGCATTGTCTTTTGTTTTCAAGATAATAAGGACTTTATTTATTTATTTTTTATTTAAATTCCAGTTAGTTAACATACTGTGTAATATCAGTTTCAGGTGTAGAATTCAGTGATTCATCACTTACATACAACATCTAGCAAACACCATTGTCTTCTTAGGAACTGTTCTTACTAAGAAACTCTAGATTGCTTTAATATTAAACACTTCCCCTTACTAGGCTTATTTATGTATACTAAATATTCCTATTACACATGCACCACCGATGTGCTGTATTCTGTAGTAAACAAACCCTATACATGTAACAATGTATAATTTCATACTGTTTTTAACCCATTTGGTTAGGAAAGCTCACTTATAACTAAATCCAACTTCGGGGAATCTGAAGTGAATGAATGGGAATGTTGGCATGATTAGAAACTCTGGGGAAATGCTAGACGACTTCCCTCTATTACACTGTTTTCTACATTCACAACTACTGAAAAACAAGAGTAGCTCCTGTTAGATTTCTGGGAGCTTTTGATCCCATTTTTTTGCAAAGTGATAATGATACGAAACGTTAGCAGTCCCTAAAGCTTAATCATATATTTGTGGACTTTTTTTAAATTTGGAAATAATCTCTGAAATGTCCAACTAAACCTATATCCAAAGTTACTCTGATGAATAACTTCAATTAGCTTCTGAAATAAAAATTTGAGTATTTTTATAGTGAAGCAAGTTGAGAAAACGTTATTTGGAGGGGCTTATGAGGCAATAACGTGCATCAAAAATAGCTAACAGTGTCAGCAAAAACAGTTATTTTACATTTGCAGTAAAACTAGTTTTCTACATATAATATAGATGTCTTATGTTGCTACTGGGTTTTTTTTCCTTTATTTTTTAAATATCAATGAAATGAATTATGAATTAGATATTCTATCTATCTATCTATCAACAGAATAGGAGAGGCCCTGTCTAATCAGAAGTTGATACAGTGACTAAAATGCTTCATCCAACTGACAAGTGGAGCATAAAGTTAATAGAGAGAAGCAGTAGAAAGAATTGCTTACTTTACTCCCTCAGTCTGCTGAAGATGTGAAAGATCTTTGTCCCCAACTTCGAATTAAGCCAATCAATCCTTTCCATAGCAATGCTGGCTAATATTGGGAGTGGCATATCTTCAACATATTCCATGTCTCTTCCAAGTAGTCTATGCATTAACAGTCCTGTACCTACACTACAGTGCAAGGTCTTCCTCTTTTATTCCATACCCTTGCCCTCTGTATTTCCACTCATTTGGTTAATGTTTCCTTAGCTATTTAAATAGTATACAGCTGTGAACCCACAAAGCCACAAGAGGAGCTAAAAATACACTTTAACTCAGAGAATGGAAATACATGGAAAAGGAAATAGCAATAATGGTATGTCACAAAATATTCGGATTTGATACTATTCACAGAGCAGAGAGAATTATTTGTCCAGTTTAAATGGAGTTATAGTTATTCTGGCTTTTTAATTGATGAATTCAAGTTTTAACTGGTAAAGTAAAAAAAAAATACATATATATATGTGTGTGTGTACATATATATATATACACATATATATATATACACATATATATATGCACATATATATACATATATATATATATATATATATATAGGCTGAACGTCAATTAATCCTCTCATTTCAATTAAAGATAGTTGACACATTTTTAAATGAATAAAAGTTTAATGTAAAACATTTGGAGAACCCTCTGTTAAGCAAAAAGTTGTATTAACTTAGGGAAAATTCAAAATTCCTAAAAGAGTGCAAAACACTCTCAAGTTTTTCACCACAATGTGTATTACAATACTACTAACTTTATTCTCTATGCTGTACTTTTCATCCTGTGAAGACATTCTTAATGTAGCTTTTCTAGTATAGTCGAATACATCTTTATCAAAAACAATCTCACAGTTTAGAGTCCCAATCAAGAATCTCGTTATCATGAATGCCAGAGAGCTTTAAACAAGAATGTGTCTTTTTTCAGAGGGTAGAGGACACTCCAAGACATTGCCTCAATGGCAAACAATCCCACCACCCATGGAAAAAAATATGAAAATGAGAAGAAGTAGCTGACTTGGAAATATTTATCTATGTTTCTAAAAACAACATAAAGAATTTTCTCTGTGAAAGTTATGTCTTTATTTGAGTGAGGGATTTTTACATAGACCCACACTCAAATTCCCAAAGTGACATTTACTACTTCCAAGACATTGAGTTGTATGACTAAATCACTATGAAATTCTTCACCATAAAATGGATAAAATAATGCCTCCCTTAAAAATCAGTTGTAGGATAAGACAGTGAGTTAAGTCCTTATCATAGGGTCTATCACATACTACAGCCAATGAGAGGCAGTCTACTATTATGAAAGGTCTAAAAAGAGGGGATTTTTGTTGTTGTTGTTGTTGTTGTTGTTGCTGTTGTTGTTTTTTCCAGGAGGAGGGTTAAGGAAGAAATGATCTTCTACATAAATGTAGTTGTATTTCTTTTCCAATGATTTGAGCGGTATCTCATGTAGAAACCAGCTTAACAAACACTTTTCTTAATCAGAGAAAATACAGGAGAGAAAAAGAGAAAAAATGAGAGAGAGAAAGAACACAGAGACCAAAATAAAATTCAGTAAGCTATTAATGATAAATGGCCAACAAAAGATCTTGGCTTAAAAATAAGTTTGTGGATATTTTCCTGGAAAGACAATTTGTTTGCCAAATAATTATGAATTCATTCTCCCCTTGGATTACAAAATTTGTTAATTTTCTGCTTAAAAGAATCAGAATATTAATATGAAATGCATGCTTTGAGGATTAACTATCAAAGTCGCTACTAATTATTGAAATTAATCAATGGCTAAGGGACTATGAAGATTTCTGTTGCCAGAAAACATTAGCTCTAAAAGCATAAACTGCTAAGAAGTTTATGATGACAGTTATTTATTAAAGAGTATTTGTAGCATTGTGTAAGTTCATTTTTACTTTGATTCAAAGAGCAAAGCATTTTAACATAAAAGTTATTTCATTACCATGAACTATTGGGCCTCTGAACAATTTTTAAAACCTACTGACCTTCTCGTTATTATATATATGTTCTATGCTAATTCCATTAATATTCAAAGTAATACCTAGGCTGTCCAGTCTCTAATATTCATTGACTAGGGTACTACTAGATATTAAGCTCATTTCTTGTCTTAGCTAAGAAAAAATTATTCCTTATTCCTGGAACAACACTTGGTTGATGATTCTTGTTTCTGTGCATAAGGAAGTTACCCATTAAAATTTGTTTCTTTATTGAAAATGTACTACAGTGCTAAATGCACAGTAAAATTCTGACTATGTAACATAAAATTCATGATATAAATTTGAAACTATTAGAAGAAATTAGCTAATGTACACATGGTAATTACCTGTTTGGTTGAATTATGAGTAATAATCTTTTCTCTACTATCTAAATTATAATAGCTCTTTTTTTTTAAGAGAGAGTGTGTATGTGACAGTGGGGGAGGGGGCAGAGGGAGAGAGAGAGAGAGACAGATAGACGGAGAGAGAGAAAAAATCCCAACATGGAACCTGATGCAAGGCTTGAGCCACCCAGGTGCCCCTAAATTATTATATTTCTAACTAAGGTCTGACATTATATTTTCTTCTGAGGATGTGATACATGAACAGCTTTGTGAAGGTGAACTTTGCAAATGAAACACCATGTCTTAAACCATGTGAGCCTATTCTCTAGATGTCAACTGTTTGGACTGGACAGGCCATCACTGGCCAATAATTTTAGTCCAGTTAACAAAGTCTCCTCAACGTCTACCTCTGAGTAGTGTCCATATTTTATCTTTTATGCTGCCAATCAAAGAAATAATACACTGTGCTGGGAAGAGCTGGTTAAGGTCAAGAACTAAATTTAGAATCATCTGTATATCTTTAGGAATACTACATTTGTGATTTATAGTATATTGATGTTTTTAAGCTTTGATTTTCTGATTCCAAAATGTTAATAACAGTGATATTAACCTCACAATGTTGCTATGGTAAGTAAATAAGACCATGTAAGTTGATATGTTTCATATGAAATTAGCATTCATTACATACCATACATTTTCTTAATAAATATAATAATGCTAAAAAAGGAAACAGACACTGAGGAACATTTTGAGGTAGCAGGAGCAATGAGTAAGCCAAGATTTGGGCTGGAGGAAGTTGTTTCTGGAACAGAAACAGTGGAAGAGATGTGATTTGGGTGAGCTCCATAATGGTGAACTTAGAGAATCAAGAGCGACTTACCTTCTGGAAAAATGAAAAAAAATTCACCATTTTGTCTGATGTACACTATGGCCTGATCTACATTCTATAGCCAAAAGAATTTGCTGTGTGTCTTTTAAAATGTATCTATTTTTCCAGTACTTTCTATGTATCCATGCAATAAATGCCCATTATGGAAGTCAATCAGTCACATCGCCTTCAAAACATAGCCCTCTGTCTCTTTAATAGTCATTTAGATATCGCTTCCTTTTGAACATTCTTACCTATATTTTATTTCAATATTTTTCAAAGTCTTATTCTAGGTAATTCTGTACCAAGGCAGTTGAAATATTAGTTTGAAATAAAGATTCCTGGGGTCATACCTCTGTATTAAAAAACAAACAAGGGGACCTGGGCGGCTCAGTCGGTTAAGCTTCCAACTTTGGCTCAGGTCAGCTCAGGTCATGATCTCACAGTTCGTGAGTTCGAGCCCCACATCAGGCTCTGTGCTAACAGCTCATAGCCTGGAGCCTGCTTCTGATCCTGTGTCTCCCTCTCTCTCGGCCCCTCCCTTGCTCATACTCTGTCTGTCTGTCTCAAAAATAAATAATAAACATTAAAAACATTTTTTTTAATTTTTTTTTCAACGTTTATTTATTTTTGGGACAGAGAGAGACAGAGCATGAACGGGGGAGGGGCAGAGAGAGAGGGAGACACAGAATCGGAAACAGGCTCCAGGCTCTGAGCCATCAGCCCAGAGCCCGACGCGGGGCTCGAACTCACGGACTGCAAATTCGTGACCTGGCTGAAGTCGGACGCTTAACCGACTGCGCCACCCAGGCGCCCCAAAAACATTTTAAAACAAAACACCACCACAACAAACCTCAGGGATTGAATCTCAAAATCTGAGGCTCTACTTTCCTATCCACAAAAAACGAAATACTAAATTATATTAGATTTATAGTTTTTATTTCCTTCAACACTTAACCAGTAATTTTCAAATATCCATTTGGGGTTATTTGAACCAATTTCTATGAAATCTGCATTTGACTAATCATCCTAGGTAAAACTGAGGGAGCTTTCTATAGATCACAAATGGAAGTAATTCTTTAACATAATCGTTTTGTGTATTAACCATCTGATAATATCCTAGCTTGAACTAGGATGTAAAAGATTACTATGATTACAATTTTCACATGTTTTTTCCAACTAAGATGTAATCTCCTGGAATGCTCGGTCTATGTCTTCCGCCTTTTTTGTACAATCTCGTAGAGACCAATAAGGTACTCTTCTATACTAAGAATTGTATGAAAGTAGCAATTGATAAAATTTCTAAGATTGCTAGCCCTCCTAGAGAGTAGGAAAATACTCTGTCCCTATGACAAATTCCTGAACACTCAGCAAGTATAGTGAAACTTCTCTATGCTAAATATCCTATCTAAAATCTGCAGCAAGAATAAAAAAATTAAAAAATTAAAAATAAAACCTGCAGCAAGAGATATATAAGCATTTGTATATGTGCCCTACACATGTGGACATAATAACCAGCATGGAAAGAGACAGATACAAGACAAAAGTTATGTCAGTTGAAAGAGGAAAGGAGGAAAGGAGGAAGATGGTTTCTAGTAAGTAATCCATGGATGACCTTGATGATGTTATCGTGCATAATAAATAACATAGATATTTGCTATTCATAGACGGTGGTTTCAAGTACCCTCTCACCTGCCTCAGAGGCCTTATTCTGTTCCACTCATTTAGTGATTTATTAATGCACATCCACACATATAACAAATATCCAAACCACATATATAAAATGCAGTCTGAACATACTGAAAAGAATTTTTAGCAAATTGGAAAGTTTCCTATTTTATCACGAGTATTTAAGGTTTGTCAAGAAAAAAAAATTACTCACTTGACCTTATTTCCCTGGTATTTACTTTGTTTCATTTATTTAAAACAAAATCCCTCAACCTGTTCATTCTGATCATATGTAATACATTTTATATGTTTATTTGACTGAAATTAAAATACCACTTTTTATTGGAATGACAACTGAGTGACAAGTGTTAAGTGTCTTCAGGGGAAAATTGTTTAACAAAAACATATTTTGAAATTTCCTATTGAATCAATCATTATTTCTAACACTAAAATTTTCATAGAAATGAAAGATGGATGAGATGGTGATAAAGGCAAATAGTTTTTATGATATTACGGGGTTTTGCCTGGTTTTGTACCATGTTTGACAAACAGCGACATCTGTCTAAAATCTGTCAATATGATGGATGGGAAGCATAAATCACATTATCTTATGTCAACACTCCCCTCAGAACAATATTTTAACATAAATTCAGTGCTATGTCATGAATATGACCCTTGGGAATAAAGAGAGAACATATAACATTCAGCTGGATCCTATTTACATAGTTATTTTCAACCTCCTTTGACTTAGGAAACTTAAACTTTCAAACAAAATCTCAAAGACATAAAATATATTCCGTACAGTTTGAGAACTGTTAATATGCTCTCAAAGAGAAATTTTAAGCCTATATGCTAATATTAAGTGCTATATCGATAATGACATTTCTAGTAAAATTGTGTTCTGAAGGTAATGAAATTAAAGCATTCAATGGGTAAATTTAGAGTTTTGGCTACAATTTATTTTGAATGCATTTATAAAAGTTCACGAAATTGTCATACCTCCTTGACCCCAATTTTAGAACTAATGATTTCTGGTAATTTATAAAGTATTCCAAAACATCACAAACCTCCTGACCCCTGAAGCATCACTTCACATGATCCAATATCTTCTCTTATTTTGAACTCTTAAAGAGAAATTTACCAAGGTTTGTAATTATATTAATTGTGCCCTAGATGTGTTTGGTAAAAACATTTTCTCATTCTTCGCTAGAACAGTCTTTTCTAAATGGGTGAGACAACCAGATTTTTATTTGTTTATACAATGTTTTTAAAGATTTAAACATTGACAATTAAACCTTAATAAAGTTATCCAGAATTTTGATTGAATTTTTTGCTTTGTCATTCTGTGCTACGATGAGATGGTCCTCTCCTATCCATGTGCTTAAAAGAGTCAGTCCTAGACTACTTTTGTGTTAGAGGTAACACAGCCCCTTCATGCTCCTACTGAACTCAAGTTTTTCACTACATTGAATAAATCAATTGAATTGTCTTTCCCCCCACAAGTAACCATCTTATCTAATGAAGTTTCTTTCTATTGCTTTTTAAGTTTCTTCCGGTTATCCTGAAGCAGAGATTAGCATGGCATGCGTCTCTAATTGTTGTTCTGTCTAAAGGAAATTACACTCAATTGTCATGACACAAAATTAAAGAATATTATGGTAGTTTCAACCACAATATGATGAGTGGAACTACCACAAATATATGCGCCAAAGCATTACTATTGTTATTTTTTGTCCTTTTATTTTGTTTGTTCATTACTAAATCTTCAGGCTTAAATTGCATTTGCCAGAAAGAAAAAACAAAAGTCCACTTCATTTAGCACAGAAGAGTTTTAATGTCATTCTGCCTAATCATTCATGCAAAGAAGAAAACTTTGTTGTCAGTGGCTGTGATCACAGCAAATAATTTAGACCCTCAAACTCTGTTTTACCTCACAATACTTGTCTATTTAACCTTGATAATCATTCAAAATTTATACTGAAATTGGCTCCTTCTGAAGAAAATAATAATTTGATTAAATTCAATAATATGGTAAGTTATCTACAACAAAAATGAAGTTTTGATTCAACTAATTTAACCTTTATTTTACTTTTTTGCTTCTCTAATAGATATTTAATATTCGTTGTCACGATTTTCATCTCTAAAATCACAACACAGGGAAGATCAAAACAATTAGGTAAAAATTAATTGTATGTCTTATATATCATTATATAGATGATAAGTCTATCAGTCCTCACAGCTTTGCCTAAGAATGGTGAGTGACTCCGACAAACTACCAGACCAATCTGAAATTCCCAGGACAAGACATACATTAGGTCAGGCAGGACTAGCCTCTATGATGGATCGTCTATTACTCCAAGATGAATGCAACTATGGTTTCAAGTGAGTCTAGATGTTCCCTTGATGTCCTTATTGAAATTCCCAATAAGGCTGCAGTCACTTACTGAACCATAAAGGTGGCAATAACCTTGTATATAAAAAAATAAGATATTGGGAGACATAATAATATAAAAGGGACAATCTGTATGTCTTTGTTGAAATGATTTCTTCTCATTTCTTCCCAAGATAAGTAAGAATCAATAAACAAATTTGGATATAATTTATAGAAATATAAAACCAACATGTTCTTTCAAAATAGTATCCTTGAGTCTTTTTTCTAATAAAACATTTATTGCTTTATAATTGACATACAATACTATATTAGTTTCAGATATACAAGATATTGCTTTGATATTTTTATACATTAAGAAATGATCAGCTCCATAGGTCTAGTAACCATCTGTCAGAAATGTGACAATATTATTGACTGTATTGCTTATGCTATCTATGTATTACATTCCCATGACTTTAGTTTGTAACTAGTATATAACTCTTAACCCCCTCATAAATATAGAGTATAGGAAATATAAGTGAACAGGGAAATACTATTTAGTAATAACTATGAATAGCATCAAATAGATAGCCCATTTTTTACTATGTAGAAAGCAATTCAAAAGGAAAGGTAAATTATTTTTAAATGAAGGAAATGTAAATGCTATATATCCTTGACCTCTACCCCCAATTCCTCATTGTGCCCTACCCGCTCCATGTCTGAAGAACATGCATTACAGGAAAGTTACAAGAGGAATTATATCATTATTTATGTGGAAATGAAGTCAGAAAAAATAGAAATCCAACAAAATGTTTACAAAGTAACTCATTTGTGTTAAGGGTGATATTAGAGGAAGCTATATTTTGAGCTACTTGATAGGGTGAATAGGTTTGTCCAATGTGTTCTTCCCCTCCCTAGGCATAATTTCTGGGTGACTTATTATCGTAAGTAACTACCTGTCTTAACAACCACTGAATAAGCAGTGTAAGGAGCTCATTCAGTAGCTAGAAGGTTGAGCCAAAATAATGACATATTCTAAATGAATTCCAATACATCTTTTGATTTCAACTGTTAGTAAAGTACAACAGCAATATGTTTCTCAGCTATCTGGATGGTTTCAAACAATGTCTCTAGGTTGAGTTAATGCAGAATTAGAAAGGAAGTCATTCCTTTTCTTTTATTTCTTGGTGACCAAGGGGGGGAAAACAGTTAATATTTGACTTTATTGCCAATATTCTAATGTTCTAATCTGTTGGTAGTATTCATTGTATTTCATGGTGTGTTAGTGACAGTATGTCTAGCATAAACCCTCAGGTTGTAATATATAATTTGATTCATTGCCATCAGCTGCAATATCCCTGAGAGAATTTTCATTGTCCTAAAATTCAAAGAACAAAAATCTCAGGAGAATGTTTTATTTCCTTTATGCATTCAGGATTGAGGGAAGGATAAAAATTTTGAGAGAAAGTTATCAGTTCTTTCCTTTAAACATGGCGGGGAGGAGGCACTGCTTGGATAAAAGCTGATGATTCTATGAACACTATTTATCAAAATCAAGTAATTGTGGACAGCTCATTGCTGACTTCCACAGCATATCTGGATTTAGAGTAAAGATAAGCCCTATTAGGGAGAACAGCATTTAAAGAGATAACATTTCTTACAATTCTGCTTAACAGGAAAAACAGGATGTCAGGTGAAGTAAATGTAAAGTATTCCCTTCAGCATAAAAGCTGAAATAACAAATAAATCACTTTCGGACTATGATTCTTATGATCAGTATCACTAGAAGCCATTTTATCACCCTCTGAGTGGCAAGATCATTGTTACTCTTATCAACTGCTCACAGAGTTTACATGAACAATTTATTAAAACACGAGCAATTTGAAAGTCTTAAATTCTTGGCCATAGGGTGAGGACATTGTCATGTTAGGGCACTGATGAAAACCAACTGCACCTCAAGGAAGGAATCAAGAAAAAAAGCATTGTACTTCTGTGGAGAGGGGAGGGGGGAACAGGCACATGTGCTCTACTCCAAGCTCTTCCAGGAAGGAGTGGGAATACTGAACAGACTATACCACCACAGAGTAGTGTCGCATTCATCTCCAAGACAAAGGCTTAATCAGAAGCACAGCACGGAGCCAAAAGCTAAGAAAGTAGGAATAAAAGAGAAAAGAAGGGAAAAAAACAAAGAATAGAGGAAAAGAGTGGAGAGAAGACAAAAGAGAAGAGAAAAAAGAATCTTGGCAAACATCCTCACCCAAAATGCATTATCACTGATCAACTTGACTGTAGAGAACTTAGAGTAACTATATCAACCATAAATCTCAAACCCAGCCCAATTTTTAATTAGATTAACTTTCCTCTCCTCACATATTAAAAGCCTAGTCAGAAAGCATGTCCAATCCTAGGCATAAAACTGTTTAATTGCATCATCAAAATTCCTTCATCTTGGTCCTATAAGGTGATATAATCACAGGAATGAAATCCCATAATATTCACAGACTCAACACTCAAAGAGAGAATCAAAGAGAGAGAATTATGCAAAGATGTGAGGCATTCCTAGACCATGTAGAATTCCACGGGTCACAGTATGCAAATCACCTGCATCAAAGTCCAATGTGCAACAGACACACTATTAACTGGTTTCCATTCCTGTTAATGACAGAACATGGTAAGGGTAACTGGACTCCTCCTTTACATACTAAAAATATTGTGGTCAAGCCAAATTTTGACCCAAAATAATAATCCTTGACTCTTGTGTAATTCCCTGGATCTAAAGATCTAAATCCAAAAAGAATTTCACGAAAGATAAGGAATCATAGTCATTTTTGTTTTACTAATTGAATGGCAATCAGGTGGTTCCTATCATTCAAGAATGGAGTAGTTATTAAGCATCGCAAAATTAAAGATTAATCATCAGTCCAATTAACATCCAAACTCTTAGTCTTAGTTGAAATAATTTCATTGCACATTTTGAATTTGAAGCCACGGCTACTGCATATGGCATTTGCAAGCTATTACTTTGTCTATATAACTGCTAATATTTAAGATCTTTTTATGGTGAAAAGCAATTTAGGAGCACTCTTCCACAAGAATGTTCATTCACATTTTATTGATAAAGGTAGATAGTATGCTGAAGGGAAATTACTATATCAGCTGATGAAGGTACATGATAGGCATAGAGTCAGGCTTTTAAATCTAATTTTATATATAAGTATTATATGAATTTTTAGATGTAAAATATCATAAACAAAAATAAAAAATATTCAATCTATGTTCAGAGAATAAAGGGGCATCTTTCAATTGGAAGGATCACAGAAGGCCTCACGGAAGAGGTGGCTTTTGTAGAAATTTTATATAGGGTGATTTGTATAATCAGACAAAGAAAAAGAAAATTCCATCTAAAGGGCACAATGTGGACAATCCAATAAAGAAGGAGGGCATAAATTATAGTTGGAAAATAGCAACTTGACTGGGAGTAGTAATAGGGGATTATTACTATGGTTTATGTGGAAGACAATTTAACCACTACTTTCCCAAGGAAAGATCTAATGGAAAAGACAATAAATGAAAGTTCTAGATATTGGTAAGGTACAGAAAGTATAGTTTGAGAATACTCATTATTCTTTGTAATAACAGGCTCATTTTTTTTGTAAAGCAAAATTCAGTAATTTTTACAGAGTTAGGAAAGAGGATGGATTTTTGAGATAGAGGACAGGGTGAAATTTATGAAGTAACTATTTTTGGAATGTCAGCCATCATTTTGCAGTTAACAAAGGGATTTATGAAAGGCAACAAGAGCCAAAATATGATGAGAGAATATATTTTTCATTGCATCTAATAGAGATGCTTTACTTTTGCTCCCTCCAAAGTCCAGTCATCTAAGATACAGTGAAATAAAGCAGTAGGGTTTTACCCAAAGGAAGTGATTAGCTCTTTCAAAAGTAAAAACCCTCTGAAAGGCATATTGAGTGGGAAATCATAATCAAGTTCATTAATTATTGAGTCTAATGGAAGGAGGTGGCATGATAATATCAAAATAATTTTAAATGGTGCAATAAAAATTGTTGCTGTGAACTTCAAAAGAAAGGGTGTTTAAATACTAAGAGGGTTAATGGTAATTCCAAAGAATGAATGGGAGACATAGAATGTATCAACTCTTATATTTTATCTTAAGAAATGGTGGTGGAGCAGGAAAAAACAGAATATTTAATCATGTGTGCTGCATGAAACACAGAATCCGTATGATAGGAATTAAATGATGAAACAATTAGCAAAGCATGGTTCTTGCCCTTTAGTAGTTAAAGACAATGAGGATTCTCTAATCACAGTTTAGATGGGAAAGGTCATGGCTTGTATATGACAAATATTTAAAGGAAAGTTTAAGTGAAAAGATACAGAATAATATAACAAGGACTTCAGAGAAAGATGCTTCTTAAGCAAGATAAAAAAGCAATTTGAGAGAAAGCGAGCAAAGCCCACTTTCAAAATAATCAGCCTAGAGTTGCTGATAGCAGACTGGACATAGTATCTTATATACTTACCGTCAAAATGCTGAATTCATTGAAAAATCTCTATATGCAAATTTTATAGTATGTTTGCCATTGAATATCACCTGGCCTTAGAAGATCCAACAAACTCATTGAGAAGATTCAGATAATAGTACAATGAACTGCAGAGAGCAGATAAAATTTACTACTTTTTCTAAGCAAATTTCTTATTTTAAAATCATCCCTACAATCTGGAACTGGTGATATCTTAGATGGAATTACCAGGCAGAATGGGAAAGATTATATTGCACTATGTAAAGAAAGGATGACTGTTGGAAAAGGGATAAATAAAGGTAAAATATATTCTTTTATATTTCTTATTTTAAAAAAAAAATTAAGTTTATTTATTTTTGAGACAGAGAGAGACAGAGCATGAATGGGGGAGGGTCAGAGAGAGGGAGACACAGAATCTGAAACAGGCTCCAGGCTCTGAGCTGTCAGCACAGAGCCCGACGCCGGGCTCAAACTCACCAACCTTGAGATCATGACCTGAGCCAAAGTCGGCCGCTTAACTGACTGAGCCACCCAGGCGCCCCTATATTTATTTTTAATTGATGTAAAAGATATTTTTGTGTAAAGCAATAATAGTAACAATGTTTACTGTTTATAGTACATGTAAAAGTTAAACGATGTCACAAGGGGAAGGAGGAAGAAATTATGAATATTCTGTCATAAAAAAATCTGTACTATTGGAGTGATTCACTTTTTTTAATTAATTAATTTATTTTTGAGAGACAGAGAGAGACTGAGCACAAGTAGGGGAGGGGCAGAGAGAGAAGGAGACACAGAATCCGAAGCAGGCTCCAGGCTCTGAGCTGTCAGCATAGAGCCTGACGCGGGGCTCAAACTCACAAACTGTGAGATCTACCTGAGCCAACGTCAGAGGCTGAGCCAACTGAGCCACCCAGGCACCGTAAGTGATTCACTTTTAAAGCCCTTGTAAACACACGTTTAAAGACTAGTCTGTATCAACTATAGAATGCCACGTAAAAATAGTTAAACCCCTAAATTTCATCTTTACCATTGAAAGAGCAATGCAATAGAAGAGCTCCTTTTTCAGGGTTCACATGGATCCAAATTCTAATATAAATTTGACTTTTAAAATATAATTTCTGTAGTTGCATTTTATATGACAAAAATGCTAATATATTTTATGTTATATAGTCGTTATGATCATTTCTTACACTGTATTTATAGAGGTTTACTTTTCTACTTCTCATAAAATTTTATGTACATGGAACCATGTCAATATAGAGAGAACAGTCTAAAAGCAGTTATTTGAGAGAATTTTGTCATCAAATTGCAACCTTTTAAACTATAAATATCTAATTTGAGAGCACATTTTGTAAGATACTACCAATAAAAGTCATCTATCTGTAGTATTAATAAGTGCTATACTTTATAATAAATTACACAGAAAGTATGAGTAAAGAGCTGTAGAACTAAATGCCAATGTGTTCTTAGATAAAATTCATGATATATGTAATTACAGAAAAGTAAACATCAAAGATAAAGTATCATCACTGTTTTAATTACCATAAATATGTTTGTAATTACTGGAATTTCTGAAATATTTAGTACAGAGAAAGGATTAATTTTAAAAGACATTTGAAGGAATATATAAACTGTCACAACTTCTTTAAATTACTTAAAATTCGGTGAAAATGTTTATCCCTTTAGAGATATATAAAATAAGTTATATTATGATGTAATGTGCAGCAGTATAATATACTAGTACATAACAAAATAATATAATTCATAGCCTTAAAATGAAAATTTTATCATTGATTCTCTCAAAATCGTTTTTAAAAACTGACTGCACCTGAGGTATTACTTAAGAAAAAACAGTGTTCATATGCACATTGTATGTATGCATAACACATACATTTATTATAGATTATATAGCGTTTTCTCTATTATGAAATGCAAATCCATTGGTTATATAGATTATACTGCACTATAGAATCTGTTGAGGCAACACAAGTGAAGATGATAAAGATTTGACCTTAGGACTAATCTTTGAGGACAAAGAATTTCTTAGCTACTGGGGAAGATACAACCCTTTAGGATCACCAACAAATACTGTTTTTCACAATTCTTCAAGAAAACTGATAGTATTTCTAACTTCATAAAAATTTTGTTCTATTTCATTAATAGATAATTATATTTAGTGAGGAGACTTGAACACCATTCCTTCAATTATATGTGTGCAATCTGTGATAAATAACCGCCAGGCTTGTTTTTTTTCAAATGAATGAACATCACTATTTTTGCTTTTTTAATGAAGAAAAATGAAACTTTACCCAGAGGGATTCAAACGCAAATGTGTATCAGAATTTGTAGGTTTTCTTTTAAATTATACCATCCAGAAATATGAAATTATACTTTATGGAAAAATTATAAAAGATGATTATTCCTATTTTCCACAGCTAACTGAAAATGTAGAAAACAGAGTAGATAAAAAAAATTGGTCTTTTAACCAGTGTGCATTATTCAAAGATAAAAGAACCAATAAAACTTAAGTAGGCAGTTTAGCATAATTTTTTTTGCAAAATTAATGCAGCAATAATATGAAGAAATAAAAACAAATCAGGGGTTAAAAAATAAATATATAAATCAAGGGCAATAGTCATATAAGGTAAATGATAATTTTATATGTTCTTTGACACTGATATAGAAGAAGGTAGTAATGTCAAATTAGAATCACAGGAAACAGATTTTACCCAGTACAAAGCTGACTAATAATTTCAGAAGCAGTTCATTGTGCTATTTAAGCCATCACCCAGTCATATTTAATATATTTAATTTTTTCATATATTTGAATATATGTGTATATATGACTAATACATAGAATGTATAATGCTAGTCATTTTCACTTGTTAAATAATTATTTTAATTAGTATATCATATAATTTAAAAATCAATACTTAAATCAATAATTAAATCAATACTTATATCAATAATTAAAAAATCAATAGCCCCCCATAATCATTAATATTTTTTAACATTTTGTTGAGGGAATTAGGTTAGCTTTTTGAACTCTTTACACAATGGGGCGTCTGCCTCAGTTGGTTAAGTGTCCAGCTTTGGCTCAGGTTATGATCTCACAGTTCATGAGTTTGAGCCCTGCATCAGGCTCTGTGCTGACAGCTCAGAGCCTGGAGCCTGCTTCAGATTCTGTGTCTACCTCACTCTCTGCCTCTCTCTCTCTCTCTCTCTCTCTTTCTCTCTCTCTCTCTTTCAAAACTAAATAAACATTAAAAACTAAAAAAATAAAATAAAAAAGAACTCTAAGCAATCAATATACTTTATTTTGCTTATGTTTGCACACTTTTAAAAAATGTCATTTTGTTACAAATACAAGATTCATTTCTCTGAATTTGAAATACAGACTTTAACAAACATCTATCAGTATAGTTCCATTGTATTGATTCTGATATTTTATATTTTCTAGAAATATACAATGAAATTTTTGTTTCTGGCTTCTTGTAAACCTTTAGATATACATCTAATTGTATTTTAGTTCCTATTGCTTAAACTTCTTTCTATTCTTCCTTTTCACTTATAAAAAGTCCCTTTTATATTAAAAAAAAAAACTTTTTTTTTAACCTGAGTTAAGTTGGCCTTATTTTACTAATTTGGGTCATTGCATCCATTTCTGTCAGTTCAAATAGACCTTTTCTTTCCCAGGTGAAGTGGCACTGAGCAGACATCAGCTAATATGGACATTTTTTCAGGTCAGTCTTTTCTCTGAGACCAACTCTATAAAATGTCCTCAAAATTCATTGATGCTTTAAAGAGTCCGTACATTGTCTGTGACAACATTCTATAAAAATAGTCCACTTTTATATCCGTGTTATTTTATCCAAAATTAAATCAACATGTTAATTCCTCCAAAAAATATCTAAAACAAAAATATATTAGGGGTATTATTACCAAGCAAAATCACTTTTTCTTCCCTTCACTTGCTTATTCAACAAGTATGTACTTAATCTTTTCTGGACTTTCAGTTACATATATGCACAAAAAGATGAACATGTGAAGTGTGCTCTCTGGGATCTTGGTCTAACATCTAGGATTAAATATATTCACAAGCATATAGACAGCATGTTGTAAAACATAAGAGAACAATATATATTACCTGTGGGAACTGATCCACAAATGACAGGGATCAATACATTTTCTGTATCTTTCAGATTTTCAGTGTATTGCTCAAGTCCCTATATACACTTTCAGCAGGCAATCATGTATATCCCCATTACAGAACTCCTTTGACATAAATAAAGAGACTGAAGTCATGATTTGGTATGACAGTACTTTGGGATTCCCAAAGTTAATTTATAAATTATAACCAAAGTATTATTTTGCAACAAATATTGGTCATAACTGAGTGGCAATACCATGGGGATTTTAAGGAATGTGCAGTAAAATGAGGCAAAAAGTCCTAGCAGTAACAGTGATTAATTAATAGCCTTAAGAGCATATGGCCAAAAGTTCTAGTCATACACATTTCTTATATTGTTCTCTCAGTGCATAATCTCTTTTGCAGATTGCTTTTTCCTATCAATCCTCCTTAAATGTTATTGTTCTCAGCCTTCTCCCCTAACTCCCTTCTTTCGGACTCTGCTCTCTGTCCCTTAGGGAACTTGCCCACACAGATACTGTGGTAAGTAGAATAAAAAAATGGCCCCCAAGGTTCCTGCCTCCTGGTGTGGGCCAGACCCTTCCCCTTGAGTGTGGCCAGACCTGTAAGTAACAGGACATCACTCCTCTCAGTAGATTATATAGCCAAGGGGATTTTGAAGACATATTTAAGGCCTCTCATCAGTTGACTTCAAGATGAAAGAGATTCTCCTGCTGGCCTTGTAAAAAGAAACTAAGCTGCTAGAGACAGGACCATGTAGAAGGAAATGGAGGATGGCCTCCTGGAACAGACAGCAGGCCCACTGACAGCTGGGAAGATAGTGGACAATTCAGTCCTGCAACCTTCAGAGACTAAATTATGCCAACAACCAGGGAGATTAGCAGAGAACCCTGACTCTTAGGTGTGACTATAGCCTTGGTAACCAACAACTTCTTTCAGCCTGGATAGAGCCTTGATAGAAACCCTGAGAGAGAACTCAGCTGAGGGCTGCACAAATTCTAACATACAGAACTATGAGATAATAAATGTATAGTTTTTAAGCAGGTACATTTTTGAGAATGTGTTTTTCAACATAGGAAACTAATACATATAGCTTTAATTCTAGGCCCAAACCTAATGAATACCCAAACTAAGAGGCCAAAGATCTCTTCAGAGCTCCAGAATAAAATTCAGTATTTTTATATCATCTCCACTTGGATGCACCAAAGGTGGTCAAAAACTAAATGTCAAGCAGAGGTCTGTCTCATCTCCAACTGAAGTCCGCACCTTGTTTCTCTACTCTGTAAATAGTTCCACCATCTACCATCAAGCCAGAAATATAACAAGGGAGACATTTATCATGACTCTCTTCCTCATACCTTATGCCTGTTTAAACATGGACTCCTAAGCATTGTCCTATTTTAACATTTTTTTAAAATCTAACCACATCTTTCTATCCTGCTGTTATATCTTGTTCAGGCTGATATCAGGGCTCACCTTGTAGTCTTGCTATATAGACTCCTACCTGGTTTTCCTGACCATTTCCTGTGCCTTGTCTTATGCTTTCTACAAACTGCCACTAGTGTGATATTTCTATGATGTAAACATGAATCCCTATTTAAAACATGACGCTTCCCCAATATCTTCAGGAAAAAATACAAATACCTTAATATAGTTATAAGTTCCTTTTTTATTTTTATTAACTTGTTTTATTTTTGTTTAATTTACATCCAAATTAGTTAGCAGATAGTGCAACAATGATTTCAGGAGTTATAAGTTCCTTTGTGATCTTGCTGCTATATTTCTTAGTCTTCATATTTTGGCAATATGTTTCCCCATCCTCTTTATCCATACTTTTTAAAATGCTATGTCTCTTTTGCTTTCAGAAGTTAACCATGCCAATTCATTTTCTGTACTTCGAGGACTACATTCGAATGTACATATCTTACTTCGTAACAAAGCAGAGTATTTCTTACATTACATTGCTATTAACTCATTCTATTTTATTATAAGAGTTTCTATAAAGTAGCACCGCACTGACAGTCTCTGAAAACACTGACCATGCTGATTCCAATTTGCAGGACTACCTTGGTAGTCTTTCCTTCTCTTTCAGAGTTCTTCTCTAATACTGGCTGACCCCTCCGTCCCTTTCCCTTGGGGTACGGTCTATTATCTGGTGGAGGTCTTCAATACAGGCGACTCTATGATCCAGCGCTATCCCACAGTAAACCACAGTTGCCAACATCAAGCTCATCTAAAAGGCTTGCTCTCAGAATGCTGTATTCTAGAAAACTACTTTCTAAATGTGTCATCATAGGGTATCACTTATATACCGCAATGCCCTAAAGCTCTCAGTGGCATTTGGTTGTAAATTGAAATGCTAATTTACAGTTGTTAAAACTAACAAAAAAAGCATAAAAAGAAATTGATCAACTGATTTAACCCAAATATGAGAAGCTGTCAAAAAAAATTAGTAGAAAGAGGCCTGGTCACAAACTGGATGAATTTGGTGAGCTCTTGTAGTTACTGATTCCTATAATTATTCTTACTCTGTACAATTTATTAATGTGCAATGCTAGCATCAGAGTAAATAATCTCTATATAGCTTTAGATGTGCTATTTATCTTTACAACAATGGGCCTAACAAAAAGCCTAAGCCTGAGAGATGTTTTGATCATGGAGCCTTCCTGACAAACCACAATTCATCTCATTCCAGCCACCTACTGTGGTTACCCCAAGTTCATATATGATTTGTTATTTACTCCATGTTAAAAATGACATCTGCTGAAAATACCAAACTAGACAAAAGGAAAACACCTATTAAATCGACCACTTCAGTTATTTGATTCATTATACTAGATAGAAATAGAAGTCTCATGTGATCTAGGACATATTTCCTTCCTTTTAGACTTAAAAAAAATTACGAAACCTTCTTCCACCACAGAAAAATTGCCCCTCAGAATAGAAAGTAGCACAAAGTGATATACTCTGGTGATCAGAAAAGGAGAATATATTTCATGCATTTTCTCACTGTATTAACTCCAGTCAGCTCTTCACAGTCACATTCAGTCAATAATCATTGGATGTTTACCGTTTCTATGGCCAATTCTGTGAAAGGTGCTGAAGCCAGGAGGCACCTGTACATAGCAGTGAGTAATGGATAGCAATGAGAGGCTGCTCGGGGGTAACATGGGAGAAAAGAAGTACATATTTTTATACAAAAAAAAATTCTACCCAAAATGATTAATTCTCAAGCTTCCAAGAAATTTTATTTGGTACTAAGCTCTATAAATCATGAATTCCTCCCAAGAAAAGTTTTCATCATTCAGTTAAATCACAGTTGAGAGATTTGCTTAGAATTTATCATTTAGATCACATCTGAAAAAGTAAATAGATTTAAATCCTTTGAATCTGAGTGGAACTGCATATGCAAGAGTTCTTTTCTTGACATCCTGTTTGCATTGAGTGTGTAGAAATGATTTGCTATCATGTGCTCACAGTCAGATAGCTGCAAACACAGGTTCCTAACCAGAGGCCACAGTAAATACCACGTGGGGACTTATATAAAAAGTAATCACTAGGATGAACCTGACACCAATAGGTATTTTTAATGGTTGTTAACTGTATGTATACAATTTTGATTTGGTTTACCATTAACATCTTTATAAGAAGAATTTTCAGTTATATGAATTAAAACTTCCTGGGAATGTTTTCTGTTCTCTTATGCAATACTGAATTATTCTGTTTTGCACAGATTATGTCTTCATGACTCTAGTGGTCTCTTCACCAAATGACATATACTAATGTAATCAGTTATATATCCCTTATGCAAAAGCTCATCTACTCTCATGGAATCCATTCCAAGCACAGTTAGAAAAAAAAATCTGCAAGAGATATAAAGTGTTCTGCATATATTCTGTTCTTAATCAACAAGAATGTCTTTAAAATGAAGAAAATATTTATACTTCATTAGTACTTTCATTACCAGGGTATGAATGAATTTTTAATACTGGTGGCAGCAGATTCTCTGGCATCTCCATATACATTACTTTTGAATTATACAATTATAGAATTTGTTTAGTCGAAAAACACTTCAATATACATTTATAGCTATCTAAACAATCTATGATTACAGAAATAATAAGTCTACTGTATGACTATTTTGGCATTAAAAGTATAGGAGAATATTTTTATAATCTTTAGTGGTAAAAGGATAAAGGTAAAAGATTGATGCATTTGACTCCATGTAAATAAGAAAGTAGTTTTTGAAAATAAAAGTGTTATAAACTTAAAAGAGAGAATTTATTTTTTTGGCTCCTGGTAATCTATTATAAATTAACAATGCAAAATTAGTAGCAACATTATTTGTTCTGTATAAACTTCAACCCACTATAAATTTTCACAGAACAAATTTAAAGTTTTACTTCTCTTTCTACTTTTTTTTTTTTTTTTGCCAATGAAGAGAAAATTACACACAAATGTTTTACAAATTGTTTTAATTTTGCAGTTCATGATGCCAGGCACATATAACTTTGGAACAGATGGGGGCCTCGTTGCTTTTGACTTCTCCCTTAGGGGGTCTCTGGGGTTTGTAATGTCTGTGAATTTGCATATTTGTATACGCTGTGAAACTAACACTATGAATTCTCAAGTCATAGGTATAGGATAAGAGATTCAAATAAGTGTATATTAGACCTATAATATGACAAGTTTGAAAATATTTCAAGTTATTTTTATATAATGGACTTATTACATAGTAAATTTGTTTGTACACAGTGCTCATATTACTGAAGAAAAGTGAAATTAAAGATCAAGATGCTCCGCAGTGGTTATTGGTGTCCACAAAACTAAAATTTACTGAACAATAATTTAATTCTCTATGTTGTGTCACCCATGGATCTACATACAGAATAACAAAAATAATAATGTCAGTGGGTTGATTATGTGGAAATTCGTGATCAAAGACGGTTTACACATTCAAGTCACATTATTTTTTGCAATATTCTAAATAAAATTATTAATTGCAAGGATTTTACTTCTGCGTTCTTTCTAGCCACATGATATATACCGTGTCCAAAGTTACTTAAGGTATTTAAATGTGTGTGTATGTGCCAAAATTTTAAGAGTAAATATTTGTCTACAATAACATTTTGAAAATATTAACATATGTAAAAACCAACTGGTCATTCCATAAATGATGGAATACAAAGCATGTGTCAACTCTTTTGCTGAGAACTATCAGAAGAGTTGGACTTCAACTTAAAAAGTATATTTATCCCAGCGCATGAGAAGGTTGCCACATCCTGTAGAAGAATAATGCAGGGAAGTAAGTACAGCACGCGGAACTGCTGGACAATCATTGGGCACCTTCTCATTCTAAAGGCATGACCGAGAGGCTGAGAAGTGAGCAATCTTTTCAGTAAACTCACCATACCAACAAGACAAAATGCAGGGCCCAGGAAGGAAAATGGTACCTGGCAAACACCCAAGATCTAAATGATACTTGGAATAAGGAACTGCCTCCCATTTTCCCATGATCTAATTCCTAGATTAGTTTATCATGATGCAAAAGTGTTTATGCCTCTAGCCTAGCTACCTGTTAGAAACCAAGTAAATACTTTTTGGAATAAATATTATCAAAAGCCACAAATTATCAAAACAATTTCTCAGACAAAATGAGAAACATACAGAAAGACTAGAACAAAGAAAATGACTAGAAGCCAAGAAAACAGAAAAAAAATATTTAAAAAATTATCTAAGCCTCTAGGTAATGATGATATTAGACACAGACTTTAAAGGATCATGCTTATATAATTAAAAGCTTTATTTATTTTTTTAAAAAATCAATGGAATTCATACACTGAAAAAAATAGGTTAAACATTTAATACTTAGAATCAGCACCCTTGAAGAAAGAATTTAATCATCTTGAATATAGACCAGAAGAAAAAGAATAGATTTAAGCATGAAGAGAAAAAAGTAAAACCATAGTGAGTATTATATGTAAACAATATGTGAAAGGAAACTGTTTCCAATCATTATAAGGAACTGGAATCTTAGAAAAAGAGAAGAAAGTAAGGATATACAATATCTTAAGAGAATGGATGATGGTTTTCCAAAAGGGATGAAAAACATCCATCTTTGACTTCAACGTGTATTCCTAGCCCAAAGCTTCATAAATATAAATAAAGTCCACACTAAGGAACATCATTATAGAACTGCTGAATACACAAGCTAAACAGAGAAGGAAATATCTTTAAGCCAGCAAGAGGATATAATCCTGAAAATTATAATAAAGGAATAAAATGATATTGAATACCTATGGCAATAGTGTAATAGCGTATTCTATTCCATCCTTAGTGCAATTTATGTCATATTTTACATGCATATTCGTTGTAAGTCTCACATACAACTTATAATTTGGATGTAAACAGTAAATTGTCATTTAAAGAAATTAAACTTTAAAAATAGTTCTCTATATTTTCTCACACATTTATATTTTCCAGGGATCTTTATTACTTTCTAAATCTGGGTAAATCTGGGTTTAGACCAGGAATGATTTCAGCTTGAAGAACTACATTTTGTATTCCTTGTAATGCAATTCTGTTTGGCGCCATACTGGGTTTCTATTGCTACTATACAAATGACCACAAACTCAGTTGCTTCAAACACTCATTTATTTTTCTTATTTTTTAATCTTTTTTTTTTGTTTTTAATGTTTTTTTTTAATTTTTTTTTCAACGTTTATTTATTTTTGGGACAGAGAGAAACAGAGCATGAACGGGCGAGGGGCAGAGAGAGAGGGAGACACAGAATCGGAAACAGGCTCCAGGCTCTGAGCCATCAGCCCAGAGCCCGACGCGGGGCTCGAACTCACGGACCGCGAGATCGTGACCTGGCTGAAGTCGGACGCTTAACCGACTGCGCCACCCAGGCGCCCCAATGTTTATTTATTTTTATACTAAATATAATTTATTGTCAAATTCCTTTGCATACAGTACCCAGTGCTCATCCCAACAGGTGCCCTCCTCAATGCCCATCACCCACTTTCCCCTCTCCCCCACCCCCCATCAACTCTCAGTTTGTTCTCCGTATTTAAGAGTCTCTTATGGTTTGCCTCCCTCCCTCTCTGTAACTTCCCCCCTTCCTCTCCCCCATGGTCTTCTGTTAAGTTTCTCAGGATCCACATATGAGTGAAAACGTATATCTTTCTCTGCCTAACTTATTTCACTTAGCACAATACCCTCTAGTTCCATCCACGTTGCTACAAATGGCCAGATTCCATTCTTTCTCATTGCCAAGTAGTATTCCATCGTATATATAAACCACATCTTCTTTGTCCATTCATCAGTTGATGGACATTTAGGCTCTTTCCATAATTTGGCTGTTGTTGAAAGTGCTGCTATAAACATTGGATTACAAGTGCCCCTATGTATCAGCACTCCTGTATCCCTTGGGTAAATTCCTACCATCAAACACTCATTTGTTATCTCACACTTCTGGCTTCAGAAGGTCAAGCTGGCTTCCCTGCAATCTCTGCTAGAGTTGCACAAGGCTAAAAGCCAGGTGTCAGGCAAGCTGTCCTGTTCTCTGGAGACTCAATGGAAGAATCTACTTCCAGACTCATGCAGAGTCCAGTTCCCTGAGGCTGATATCTTCGTTCACCCTCAGCTACTAGAGGTGTCTCTCTGGTTCTCGCTTGAGACCTTCTTCATCATTAAAGAAGCAATCATATATTGAATCCTTCTCTTTTTTGAATCTCTCCAACTTCTCCTTCTGCCTCCTTCTGTTGCTTTTAAAAACACATTTGATTGCATCAGGTACACCCATAAAATCCGAGATAATATCCCGAGTATAAAATCAGCAAAAATCCCTTTTTCCATGTAAGGTAATATAGTTAAACTTCATGATTAGGGCATGGAAACACAATTCTGCCAACCATAGAGTTGAAAGCTGTCGTTAAAAAACAAGTTATCTGGGGCGCCTGGGTGGCGCAGTCGGTTAAGCGTCCGACTTCAGCCAGGTCACGATCTCGCGGTCCGTGAGTTCGAGCCCCGCGCCAGGCTCTGGGCTGATGGCTCAGAGCCTGGAGCCTGTTTCCGATTCTGTGACTCCCTCTCTCTCTGCCCCTCCCCCGTTCATGCTCTGTCTCTCTCTGTCCCAAAAATAAATAAACATTCAAGAAAAAAAAAAAAAAAACAAGTTATGTGAACATGTGTTTATATCGCCTTCATTTTTTAATGAATTTTCACTGGATGTTGATAAAGTTTGTAAAATTGTTGTTGGTACTTTAAAGATATCATTCCACTCTTTTCTAGCCTTCATTATGATGCAACTTTAGACACCATGTGTATCAATGTTTCCTTAAATGGAAACTGTTTTCTCTGGATGTATTCAATATTCTCTGTTTCTTTGCCTTTTACCAGTTTTACTATGATGCCCCTTGGCATCTTTGTATCTATGCTATTTTGAGTTTGGTGAGATTCATGCTTCTATATGTTTTCGTACTTTATTATATGTAGTAAATTGAGGTGATTATTTCTATAAAACCGTTTTCCACCTTGTCTTTCTTCTCAATACTGTCCTTCACTGATGCTCTATTCCTTTTCTTTTTAATTATTTTTTATTCGGTGTTCTGCAGATTGAAGAATATCTATTGGTCTGCCTTCACATTTACTGAAGCTTTTTTCCAATATCATCAATCTGCTATTAAGATCATTATAGGTACATCTCATTTCCCATATTATACTTTCCAGTTCTTAAGTTTATATTTTTACCTAATAATCCTCATATAATAATCTGTCCTTATTTTTCCTTGAAGTGTTTACATACATTTAACATAGCTGTTTTAAGGCTTTGTCTGCTAATCCAAAATCTGGCTCATCTCAGCATTTGTTGTTTTAAATCATGGCACATCTTAATCTGTATTTTTTTTAAGTTTGGTAACTTTTAATCGTATGTTCAATATTAGGGATGGAATGTTTTGTGCAAATGGTGGTGGAAAAAACCCTGAATAAATGTGTAGAAAAACGTGAACCTTTACACCTGCTTTGGATGATTTATAAAAATGTGTAATAGATCAGAGACCTAAATGTAAATGTCAAACTGAAAAGCTTCAAAGAGCAAGCTTAAAGAAAACGTCTTCACAATCTTCACATAGGCAGATCAGTAAGAAGACAAATAATGGGCAAATACTTGAACAAGCACTTCATAAAAGAAGCTACGCAAGGGCCTATGTTAAATGCTCCTTTCACATCATTAAATCAGAGAAATGTAATGGAAAATGCAGAGATAACATTACAAGCAGGAGGATGCCTAAATTTCAAAAGCTGTGATACTACATGTTGGTAAGAAAGTGGACCAACTTGATTCTTACTTTGCTGGTGAAAATGTAAATGTGTTTATTTATAAAAACTGTTTGACATCTTATAAAAATGAATACATGCAAGGGCTCCTGAGTGGCTCAGTCAGTTAAGTGGTCTGACTTCAGCGCAGGCTTGTGGGTTCGAGCCTGGCTTCGGGCTCTGAGCTGACAGTTCAGAGCCTGGAGCCTGCTTCAGATGCTGTGTCTCCCTCTCTCTCTGCCCCTCCGCCGCCTGACTCTATCTCTCTATCTCAAAGTAAATAAACATAATAAAAAAAATTTTTAAACTGAACACATGCCTACTCTCTGACCCATGAATTCTACTTCTAGGCATATAATTTATTTTCTTACTTTAAGTCATAAATATGAGTGACACATCTAGTAACAAAACTCCATACTTCCTAAAGCTACTTTCTAGACTTTCTACTATATCATTTTATTTTTATTTAGTTTTTATTTATTTTAGAAAGAGAGAGCATATGTGAGTGGGGGAGAGGAAGAGAGTGGGTGGGGGTGAGGCGGGGAGAGGGGGGCGGAGAAGGAAAGAAAGAATCCTAAGCAGGCTCCATATTCAGCATGGAGTCCAACACCAGGATTGATCACACAATCCTGGGATCATGACCTGAGGCGAAATTAAGAGTCAGATGTTCAATCAACTGAGCTACCCAGGTGCCCCTGCTATATCATTTTAATTTACAGACTCAGGAGTATAAATTTTAAGACTTGCCTTTGATCTGAAGTACACAACTTTTGTAGATGTAACATCTATCGATACTTATTTATTGTCTTTACTAATCAATACTATTTAAAAAAAAACTTAGGATGATAATCAAATTGAAGGCATATTTTGCAGAGCTTCAATGAAACAAAATAACAGCTCAACAAAATTTTTACATAGTTTTTAAGTCTCTAGGGCAATAAGGAAGTATTTATTTCGACTATAAAACACAGCCAAATACAAATCATAGCCGATCTCCTTACAATATTCTTTCTAACCTATTTTCTTACTCTCCCACACCACAGCTGCCCATTATTTTTCTCCTTTCCTAAATCCTGAAAAGTATTTCAATCAATTAAGCCAAAATAGAATTCCAGTTCCTTCTCTTTGTCTTTGTCTCTGTCTGTCTGTCTCTCTTTCTCTCTCTTTCTTCCAGCATTCTCCCTATGTATGATTTTAATCCTCCTGACTTTGGGTCTCTATGCATTTTCACTCACCTACTCTTTCACTTAATGATGGGCATAATGTGAACCATGGAAGTTTTCATGGTATCCATTTTTTCTCCAGTAATTAATGGAACCCAATAAGCATAATTCAAGATCTAATGACAAAGACTGAATTAGCAATGTACTTGTAAGCCAAGTCTTAACACAGGTAGTAGGAGTTTCTGGGTGCTTCCAGGAAAAGTTTCCCATCTTCTCAAAAGAGATCCAAGAAAGAGAAGGGCATTCTATGTCTGCATACACTTGCAAATGCTGCAGCCATGTTTCCTCAATATGGGGGAAAAGAAAACAGGTGAGGATAGTAAGCAGAAGTCTGAGTAAATCAGTCCTAACATTTGCCTGCCAATGGACCACCAATTCCTATGTTAATTAAGAAACAAACAAAACAAACAAAAAACAAACAAACAAAAACTATTGTTCAAGCTAAAATAATTGAAGGTTATTGTTTGTAATAAAATGCTTCTTAGTGGAAATAAGAGATCTTTACAACAGCTTAAGCATCATTGAGCAGCAGGATATATTTCTACTAGCCTTTGATTTGAAGTACACAACTTTTATTTATTTTATTTTAGAGAGTGTGCGTGTGTGTGTGTGTGTGTGTGTATGTGAGTTGGGGGAAGGGAGAGAGAGTGTATATGGGGTAAGACCATAAGATTCAAGGAAAGACAAGGGGGAATGATAAATTCTTTCATGAAAGACTGGAGGAGTGGGGAGGAAGAGACAGTAAAAGGTCCTGCATGATTTTGTGTTTCAAATACAATAAAAGTGATTAGTTCATTTAATTAAATAAATGATGAAAGTTTGTTTTCTTAATCATCAAATGAATACCAGAATTATATATTAAATTAATATAAAACTGTACTCTTCAAACATTTGACAGTTTTTAAACAAATTTTAGCTTCATTTTATAGAATCTAAATATTCATTTGTAGTTTTACTATTTTCTCCCCAAATTGATAGACATCTAAAAAGACTTAGTAACAAGTCTTTAATTTATCACAATTATGTATTAATGAAGAAAAATTAACCTATCTAAATTAACCCATCTTTATTATTCAGTGGCTAGTGTGCAGTTTAGATGTTTCAAAATGTGGTCTCTTAGAACAAGATAAAACTAATTATACTTGTGTGTTAATGGGCAAATTAATTTTATGTGGTCAATATTGTTTTAAACCTCACACTTAATTATTTTACAGGCACCAGAGTTTTCTAAAGGGTGTGACATGCTATATCTTATTTGACTTATCAACTTTTGGAATTATTGAATTCTCAAGTGAACCTTTTAAGAAAATACATTTTGTTTAATTTTGCTGCATTTTTGTTATAATTGGATTGTGTCTATACAAGAAGAAAATGGCAAGTTGGAGTATGTAGTTGCTATGGAAGAAATCAAATTTGGCTGCATGCACTTCACTATTTTCTAATGCCTGAGACTGACTTACATATTTAGAATAACAGAGTCAACCATGCATTTCACAAGCATTGTTTACATTAGTATGTTTGTATTTATCTAGTAGGCGAAATATTCAGATGCATAGATATCCTAATTTTAAAATGGGTATTTGATCTCAAGAACATGTAACATCAATTTATTTCCTGGAATTTATCCTGATCATGTATTATATTCATGGGTTTTATTATTTTGAAACTAAAAAAAGACGGAGATTATAAAATTATGATAGTAACTCAAAATGTTTGTTTACCTTTCCTCCCTCTCATCTTGGCAATGATGGAGTAAGATGGACTGAATTTGGCCTTCTGTCTTAAAATGTACTTAACTGTGTTCAGACAATAGACAACAGGGAGCACAGGGCTGTAGTACTGAGAAAAGGAAAAATGAGGTGAACCTAAGATTGTCCAGGCTTCATGCCAGGAGGCATATTCTGAATCACAGGGCAGGAAAGAAGATCAATAGAGTGTGGCAGTCTTACTAAATTGAGGAGACACAGATCAGGGTTCATAGATGTAGCCGCAGGTGGTGGGATAGAGATCTAAAGAGAGGGGAAATAGTCAAGAAAAGAACTTCAAAAGTCTGCATTCCCTTGAATCTTTATTGAATATTAAGATATTCATATATAGGATCTAACTCCACAGGGTGATGCAATAGAGTGACTAGCTGGGAGCTGACTTGTTCCCAGAAGTCACCTAAGAGCTGGGAATTATTTCTGCCCCCATCAGATCACAAAGGCTTCAGTAATCAAATACAACATTTACTAGAAACTCCAGAGGGTCATGCCTAAGTAATGAAGATAAATTACTCAGAGAGTAAATGTTATTTTAGACAATCTTAATAAAACATTAAAATAAGCCTCAAAATGATCATACAGAACTAAAAGTAACTTAACAGCCAACCAGAAAAAAAGGACGAAATGTGTATTAAGGAAAGTCTAAGAAGTTCAAAAGATGTTCAACAACAATAATAAGTTACTAGACACGCTTGGAAATGGGAATATGTGAAAAATAACGAGAATAGAAAGAAGTCCAAAGACAGAGATGGTAGAATAAGCTAACACAATAAAAAAGCTATTAAAAGTAAAATCAAGATAGAAAAAATACATGAAGATAATGAGGAGGGAAATGTAACATAAAAAAGATCCAGAGGAGCCTAGGTGGCTAAGTTGGTTGAGTGCCCAACTCTTGATTTTGGCTCAGGTCATGATCTCACGATTCAGTTCATGAGTTTGAGCCCCGTGTGGAGTTCGGCACTTACAGCATGGAGCCTGCTTGGGATTCTCTGTCTATCTGTCTGTTTCTCTCTCACACACACTCACACACACACACACACACACACACACACACACACCACATTAAAAAAAAAACTTTTAAAAAGGATCCAATTCACTATCTAAAATAAAAAAATATTCTTTTAATTTAATGTAGCCCCACTTGCTATATTTGCTTTTTTTCCCATGCTTATAGTGTCATATCCAAGAAACCATTGCTAAGAACAATGTCAACAAGTTCTCCCCTATGTTTTCTTCTAGGAAATTTATAGTTTCAGGTTGAAAGTTTCAGTCTTTATTTTATGTTTATTTTTGCATATAGTATAAGGATTCAATTTTACTTTTTTGCATATGCATATCTAATTTTTCCAATGTCATTTGTTGAAAAGACCATCCTTTCCACATGTGTGTTCTTGGCAACTTTGTCAAAGATCAGTTGACCATATATACAGGGGTTTATTTCTGAGCTCTATATTTTTTCCAGTGGTCTGTATGTCTGTCTTAATGCCAGTACCATATTATTTTCATTGTTGTAGCTTTACCAACCTAAGCATCCATTGACAGATGCATATATAAAGAAAATGTGTATATACATATATATAGACACACATATATGTGTATATGTAAATATATATAAATGTGTGTATATATCTATATCTATATCTATCTATATCTATCTATATCTATATCTATCTACCTATATATATATATATATATATATATATATATACACATATATTTCAGCTTTTTAAAAAAGATGGAAATTCTGTCATTTACAACAACATAGATGAACCTGGAGAACATCCTACTAAGTTAAATAAATTCCATCACAGAAGGACAAATACTGCAGGATTCCACTTATATGAGTTATATAAAGTAGTCAAACTCAGAAGCACAGAATACATTAGTGGTTGTCAGAGCTGGAAGCTGACAAAATGGGGAATTGTTATTCAGTGGCTATGAAGTTTCAGTTATGCTAAATGAATAAGTTCTACTGTTCTACTGTTCAACATAATATCTATAGTTAAGAATGCCACATTGTGCACTTTAGAATTTGTTAATAAGGTGTATAGATCTCTGGGGTGCCTGGGTGGCTCAGATGGTTAAGTGTCTGGCTTCAGCTCAGGTCATGATTTCATGGCTTGACTCGTAAGTTTGAGTTCCACACTGGGCTCTGTGCTGACAGCTCAGAGCCTGGAACCTGCTTCAGTTTGTGTGTCTCCCTCTCTCTCTGCCCCTCTCCTGCTGGTGCTCACTCTCTCTCTATCTTCAAAAATAAATAAGCAACAAAAATAAAGAAGGTGGATAGATCTTATATTAAGTGTTTTTATACACACACATACGTACACACACACACACACACACACACACACACACACACACAATCCAAAATGAAAAGCAACAACTAATGGAAAGAAGGAATTTCTTAAAGTGAGATATACCTGTTATCTTAATTGTGGTGATGGTGTCATGGGTGTTTGCATGTCCAAATTCATCAAATTTCACACATTAAATATATGCAGTTCTTTTTATGTCAATTATAACTCAGTAAAGCTATTAAAATTAAATGAATAGACCAAAAAGTCCATTGAGTATGATTAATAGCATAGTAGACTCTGAAGAATACATTATTAATAAACTTGAAAGGCAATGGAAATTATTCACATGGAGCATAAACAGAATGAAAAGAATGAAAAGTCTGAGTAATCTGTGGGGCAACAACATGTGGTTGTACATACGTGTAACTGAAGTCCAAGAAAACAAAGGTAGAAAGATAACCTTTCCCAAATTTGAATCATAATCAAAACCATAAAATCTATTCATCAAAGAAATTCAACAATATGAAAACAAAATAAACAAAATAACAAACATAAAAATTAACATAAGTTTCTGATGAGAAATAGAAACAACCCACTCCAGAAGGGATGGCAATATTATCTTTAGGGATAAAATTAAGAATTTGTCGATATAATGCATTTGTTATTCTTATAGATATCAATTTGTTTTATATCCAATTAAAATATATTTTTAAATGAAGAGAAAAAGGCTTGTTCTGGATGACCAGTGCTAAGGAAACTTGTTGCCAGCAGACTTCCACTATAAGAAATGTTAAAGGAACTTTGACAAGAAATGTTAAAGACAAAAAAAATGATAGCAGAAATAAAAACCATGAAATTATGCAAAGAGAATACGATAAGTAGTAAATGGGTAAATACACGCAAAAGTATTATTTCACTTCTTAATGTTTAAAAGATAATTACATTTTAGCAAACTTTTAACAAATAATCCAATTAAAATGGGCAGAGGACCTGAATACACAGACATTTTTTCAAAGAAATGTACAGATGGCCAGCAGACACATGAGAGGATGTACAACATCAGTAATCATCAGGGAAATGCAAATCAAACCCACAGTGAGATATGACCTTGCACCTGTCAAAATGGCTAGAATCAAAAAGACAAGAAATAACAAGTGTTGGCAAACATGTGGAGAAAAAGGAACTGTTGTGCATTGTTGGTGGGAATGCAAACTGGTACAGCCACTAGGGAAAAAAGTATGGAGTTCCTCAAAAAAAATTTAAAATGGAATTACCATATGGCCCAGTAATCCCATCTACTTGGGTAGATTCTATCTACCCAAGGAAAACAACAATGCTAATTTGAAGATATATGCACCTTTATGTTCATTATGACATCATTTACAATAGCCAAGATATGGAGCAACCTGAGTGTCCATTGATAGATAAATGGATAAATAAAATGGATAAAGAATACACACACACACACTATATCACATTTTCTTATTTTCACATACACACACACATACATACATACATATGGTGGAATAATAGTCATAAAAAGAATGAGACATTGCTATTTGCAACAACAAAGATGGACCTAGAGGGTGTAATGCTAAATGAAATAGGTTAGATACAAAAAGGCAAATACCATATGATTTCGTTCATATGTGGAATTTAAGAAACAAACAAAAAAAATGAACAAAAAGGATAAATAAAAAACAGACTCTTAAATACAGAGAACAAACTGGTAGCTTCCCGAGGAGATGTGGTATAGGGATGGATGATACAGATAAACGTTACAAAAAAAGAAGAAATAAATATAATTGTTTTCTTTTAATAAATTTTAAAATAGCAGTGTGTTATAGAAGATGTATCATATGCAGAACTAAAACTAATCTCTCTTAAAGAGCACAAGGAAAGGAGGAGGAAATATATTGATATAAATACTTTACATTCAACATAAAGTGGTATAATATTATTTGAAGGACTACTATGATAAGTTAAAGATGCATAGTTTAAAGATTAGACTAACCACTAAAGAAATACAACTATGATAATCAATACACTATAGCTAACAAGCCTCTAGTGAAAATAAAATATTCAAAACACTCTATTAATTAAAAAAAGCCCAGTGAATTCAAAACATTTAATTTAAAGTAAGGCAGAAAAAGGAGAAATAAAAAAAGGATAGAGCAAATGGAAAATAAATGGTTAGAATGGTGGCATTCAGGCTAACCATATTGATAATCTCACTAAATAAAAATGGCCTAAAAATTCTCATTAAAAAGTACGCGTTGTCTTACTGTATGAAAGTAAGAATTCATTATACCTTTTCTGTAAGAAAATAATATTTAATATAATAAATAAAATAGATTAAATGAATAATGGAAAAAGTAACACACAAACCCTAATTACAGGAAATTTAAAGTGGCTGCCCAGTACCATTCAAAGTAGACTTCACGAGAAAAAATATTAACAAACTGTGGGGGTGGTCACTGAAAAAAATGTGACTGACAGTTGAGCTGGACCCAGGTGACTGGAGCCTCCTCACCAACTCCCCTGTCCTCGGAATGTGGGTTCCATTTGCCTTTCCTGTTCCTGGGTACTGCTGTAAGGACATAACCTTGAGATAGTGATGTGGTGTTGAGAACACCTGCACGGTTTAGGGGACTTAACCCAGATAAGGCCCCTTCAGAAACTTTTCAGATTTGGCAGGCAGGTGCAGGGGTACATTCATCAAGCTGCTGCCCAAGACAACCCTCACATGTAGGTTCCCTTTGCTTATGCAAACTGCCAGCTACCAACCTGGAGTGGCCTTCCTCTTTCTTTGTTCTCTCCCTGCCCTTTGCATACGGAAGCCAGTTTCAGATTACACCAGGGAAGCTCCTGAGAGGGTTTCAAACCAACACAGGCATAAAGTGGAATATTTCACAATGATTAAAGGGCCAATTCAATAAGGAACTATAACAATTCCAAATATATACATCCCTAATAACTGAACTTCTACATACATAAAAGCAAAAACTCAGAGAAGTAAAAGGACAAATAGACAAATTTACAAGTATATTTGGAGATGCCAACACATATCTCTTAGCATCCTATTGATATGAAACTTACTCACAAAATCAATCTAAATATAAAAGATTTGAATAACAATATCAAACAGCTTAATGTATTAATATTTATAGAAAATTCCACCATACAACTAACATGAAGAGAATCCGCATTCTTTTCAAGGGTACATGGAACATTCAACAAGCTAGAACATATGATTGGTAATGAAACAAATCTCAACAAATTTTAAAAGACTAGTATAGAGTTAATATGTGACCGATGAGAAAAAATAAATTAAGAAAAGAAAAAACAGACTCAACAAATGCTTAATATCTAAACAAAACAGTTATAAAATAATGTGCGGACAAGACATCTACATTTTAAACAGAGTAGTAGCCAAAAATGGACAAAAACAATGAAATGGAAATTAAATGTACTAACTACAGTAGCACCTAGCCAATGTATATTCTGTCATGTGTTATTAAATCTCTCAGGAAAAATTAACTAATATTTATTTCAATCTTTGTAGAGATAATTTACAGAAAAATTGAAAATCATTTAATTTATTTCTAAATCTACCATCTGTTTGGTAACAACCCAATTAATTATGCATACACACAGGTAAAATTAAAAGCTTTTCCCATTTATAAATATTAATGAATAATTCCCAATAGAATAGTAACAGCTTTAATCTAACACTATGTATTTCTAAATGTACCATACAGGATTTATGCTAGAAATGTAAGTCTGGTCAAAGAAGGATAGATTCAAATGTCTCTTCAATGAATTATTTCTTAAGAGTAAAAAAGAACCGTCTGAAGCAAATATATCATCATAACTTGGAAATAATAAACATATTAAGACTTGATAAATTTATTTTATTTTATTTTTTAATATGAAATTTATTGCCAAATTGGTTTCCAAAAGACTTGATAAATTTAAATGAAGGTTGTATATGCGTAAGGTACATTAGCATACATACTGTTCTGTATATTTGAAATAACATAAAATATGAATTTGACCAATCAGTACATTTAAAAATCTATTGACATTAGTGGTTCTCTTTCTGGCAACAACGTAGATGCTTCTAATGGATATTGGCAAAGCTATAAATTATGGATAAAACCAAAATCAAAGAACTACCTGAAGCTACTAGAAAATTAACAAAAGTGGGCAGAATATTGAGATGGTTTCACACTTGAAAGAAAGGAACGACACTTCATGGATCACAGCACTTGGCCTGAAAGCAGGCTGTAGTCAGCAACATAGAGGGCAGAGAGAGTTTTACAGAAACCTGCAGTTTTACTGGCCTGAAGAACCAGAGGGCAGGGTTTGGAGTAAAAATGAAGGGTAGAAAACCCAGAAAGAATAAAACCTGTGAAAGTGTTGGTTATCTACTGCCAAATTATAAATATAAAACTTAATATCTAAAATAACAATAATCAATAAAATTGTCCTTCACAGTTGTAGGGGTTGAATAGGCATCGTTAAACAACTCTCCCTGGATGTTTCTCATACAGTTGCAGTTAGATGGTGACTGGGGTTAATGTCATCTTAAAGCCTGTCACTTACACAACTGTTGGTTGATGTTAACTACAAATGGAGATCTCAGGACTGCTGTCCAAAACAAACAAACAAAAATTGTGAAGGCTGTATTGACCTTTATTATCTGCTCTTAGAAGTTGCATAGCATTACTTCTGTATTAGGATTGCTCAGGAGAAAGAGAATAAAATACATATGCATGAGGAGATTTTAATATAAGAATTGGCTCACCCAACTGTGGAGGTCCAGAAGTTCCAAGATCTGCTGTCAGAAAGCTGGAGAACCAGGAAAGCCAATGGTGCAATTCAATTTGAGCCCAAAGCCGGGAGAATCAGGACCACTACTGTCTGAAGGCAGGATAAGATGGATGTTCCAGCTGATAGAGCATATTCACCCTGCCTCTACATTTTTGTTCTATCAGGTTCTCAGTAGATAGGGTGATGCCAACCTGCATTGGTGAGAGTGATTTTCTATACCCCACTGATTCAAATGTTAATCTCTTCCCAGAGACACACTCACAGCTACACCCAGAAATAATGCTTACCAGCTTTTTTTTTGGCATCCCTTAGTCCATCAAGTTAACACATAAAGTTAACCATCATAGTTAGAGGCCTGTCCAAATTTAAGGAGACCCCACACTCCTGATAAGGGTGTTTCTACATCATCTTATCATAAATGCATATGGGATATTGTGCTGTAGTGGGCAGAATAATGGGCCCTTTACAAAATGTCTACATCCAAGTCCCTGGAACCTGTGAATATGTTACCTTATGTAGCAAAATGGACTTGTAGATATAATTAAGATTAAGAACTTTGAGATGGAAGATTATCCTGGATTAGCCAGAAGGGCCCAAACTAGTCACATGAGTCATTCAAAATGGACAGACTTACCTAGTGATGGTCAGAGAGACATGACTACAGAGGAAGGGTCAGAAATATGTAACAACACTGACTTTGAAAATGGAGGAAGGGAGGGCATAGGTGACAGAGTGTGGACAAAACTCTAGAAAGTGGACCAAAAAAAAAAAAAGTGATTCTCCTCTTAGAGACTCTGGAAAGGAACTCAGTCATGCCAACATTTTTATTGTACCCAATGATACCTTTATTGGATTTCTGACCTAAGAACGGTAAGATAACAAATTTGTGTTGTTTTTTTTTTTTAATTTTTTTTTCCTTCAACGTTTATTTATTTTTGGGACAGAGAGAGACAGAGCATGAATGGGGGAGGGGCAGAGAGAGAGGGAGACACAGAATCGGAAACAGGCTCCAGGCTCTGAGCCATCAGCCCAGACAGAGCCTGACGCGGGGCTCAAACTCACGGCCCGCGAGATTGTGACCTGGCTGAAGTCGGACGCTTAACCGACTGTGCCACCCAGGTGCCCCCAAATTTGTATGTTTTAAGCAACTAAAATTTGTGGTGATTTGTTACAGCAGCAAGAGAAAACTAAAGATATTTCAAAAGATCAATTTAGCACAGAGGAAAGTTAAATTAAATACCTTGAACTTACCTTCCTCCTTTCCTCAGGTCTCCTGCTGGTTCTTTGGTTGACCAAAAAAGTAAAGAAGGCTGTGGATATTATCCATGCACATCACACTTGCAGGCACAGATCTAAGAGAAAAGTGAGAAGCAGATCTATATTGTGAGAAAACACCATAGATAGAAAAATTCTTCCTCTCTCTTAAAACTTAAGTAGGCTTTCCATGGAAAAGAACAGAGAACCTATTAATGGACCCACAAGTGTATAGCCAACTAATCTTCAACAAAGCAGGAAAAAGTATCAAATGGAAAAAAGACAATCTCTTCAGCAAATCGTCCTAGGAAAACTGAACAGCGACATGCAGAAGAATGAACCTGGACCACTTTCTTACACCATACACAAAAATAAATTCAAAATGGATGAAAGACCTAAATGTGAGATAGGAAACCATCAAAATCCTAGAGGAGAAAACAAGCATCAACCTCTTTGACCTCGGCTGCAGCAACTTCTTACTAGACATGTCTCCAGCGGCAAGGAAAATAAAAGCAAAATAAAATAAAAAGCAAAAAATAAAAAGAACTATTTGGACCTCATCAAGATAAAAACCTTCTGCATAGTGAAGGAAACAATCAACCTAGGCAACCTACAGAATGGGAGAAGATATTTGCAAATGACACATCTGATAAAGGGTTAGTACCCAAAATCTAACCCAACACCCAACACCTAAAACTCAACACCCAAAAAACAAACAATCCAGTAAAGAAATGGGCAGAACACATGAATAGACACTTTTCCAAAAAAGACATTCAGATTGCTAACAGACACATGAAAAGATGCTCACCATCACTCATCATCAGAGAAAGACAAATCAAAACCACAATGAGGTACCACCTCACACCTGTCAGGATGGCTGGTCAGATTTAGTGAGGATGCAGAGAAAGGGGATCACTTTTGCACTGTCGGTGGGAAGGCAAACTGGTACAACTGTGGAAAACAGTATGGAGATTCCTCAAAAATCAAAAATAGAACGAGCTTATGACCCAGCAATTGCACTACTAGCTATTTATCCCAAGAATACAAAAATGCTGATTCAAAGGGCCACATGCACCCCAATGTTTATACCAGTGCTATCAACAATAGCCAAAGTATGGAAAGAACCCAAATATCCATTGACTTATAAATGGATAAAGAAGATGTGGGGGGGGGGGTGTGTGTATGAATATTACTCAGCAATTAAAAAGAATGAAATCTTGCCATTTGCAACAACATGGATGGAACTAGAGTATATCATGCTAAGTGAAATAAATGATTCAGAGAAAGATAAACATAATATGATTTCACTCATATGATTTCACCAGATGAACATAGGGAAAGGGAAGGAAAAATAATATAAAAACAGAGAGAGGCAAACCGTAAGAGACTTTTAAACACAGAGAACAAACTAAGGGTTGCGGGAGGAGAGGTGGGTAGCAAAATGGGCTAAGTGGGTGATAGGCATTAAGGAGGGCACTTGTTGGGATGAGCACTGGGTGTTCTATGGAAGTGATGAATCATGGGGTCTACTCTTGAAACCAATACCACACTGTATGCTAACTAACCTTAACTTAAATTAATTAATTAAAAAATACTTAAGCAGGAATAATCTTCTTAATATACTAGAAATAATATCTCTATAGAGAATCTTTCTTTTCATGCATTTTGACATCTTTCAAATAATATTAACTTGTCTATTGACAAAATGAATCTATTTATTTAGGAAAAATATCTTGCATACATAATTTTACATGCCATACTTTATATCACATAGCTATATGTCTATATGGTATTAAAAATGACAGTCTTCCATGATGATTTCTGAAATTTGTAATGTAAAAATCATTGAAACTTTATAACAGGTTTAAATGATTTATGTCACACATTTCATCACATATGTCAAAGACTTTTGACTGTGGATTTAATATTTATGGTATTATATGTTATATCATACTATATCATATCATGTTATATAAATTATGTTAAAATTTTGCTTGTCTTTATAAATTTGTTTCCTGGGTTTTCATTTCTTCCCAAGTCTTTTTTATCCATTGATTTTTTTTTTCTAATTTGCATCTTCTGAACAGACCATATGTCTTTTGTAGTTGATGTTTTCATTTATGTTAAAACAATTTTTTTGGTGCATAATCCTTTCAAGTCTGTCATATGCCTTTGAAAGCTTCATTAATTCTTTTAGGCCACTAGCAAATTACTACTTCAGTGCACCAAATGGTCCCCTTGTCCCCTAAAATAGTTTATGCAGCTTCAAAAATAGTCCAACTTGCTCTCAAAAAAATAGCTTACTGCGGAAAGGCTGATGGTGAGAAAGTAAAGCGCAATTGATAGAACGTTATTGCTTGCCAGTGATTCAGTCCTCTCCCTCCTAGGTGGGAGCTGAAGAAACTCATGGTAGGATCCATGGAAGTCTCCGTGTAAACAGTGAATACACATATTTGCCAAAGAAAGCAGAATGCCATTTACTTTCATAAAAATAGATGTGCAGGTGTCTGTATAGAACTAAGGACAGGAATCATATGGAGGTTTCCCTAGGCTATGCAATGACTTGCATACCGTTACACACAGCAACAGATGCTTTTCAAAAAATGATAAAAATGAAAGGTATTTACATTCAATAGGGTTGAGGTAGCTCCAACGAGTCAATTTTGAAGGAGTCCCCTGTGATAAAGTGGAGCAATAAATAGAATAAATTATGTTTCAACAACATAAGCAACACAATTTATTTTAAACAGTTGAATAAATAAGTTTGTTGTGTTTTTACATTAGGGAAGAGATTCTAAAATATGAACTAATAGTTGATCACTCAGAGATATTTGTCCTTCAATTGCAAAGGGCATTATTTTTTAAAAATTTTTTAAGTTTTATTTATTTATTTTGAGGGAGAGAGAGAGAGAGTGAGCGAGCGAGCATGAGCAGGGAAAGGGCAAAAAAAAGACAGAGAATCCCAAGCAGGCTCCATCCTGTCAGTGTGGAGCCCGACACAGGGCTCAAACTCACAAACATGAGATCATGACCTGGGCCGAAATCAAGAGTCAGACACTTAAATAACAGCCACCCAGGCATCCTAACAAAGGCCATTAGTTTTAATCATCAAAATATTCTTTCTCCAAATATTTATTGAGAGTCAATAGTATTCAAGTTGATATAATTGCAAACAAAACAACTGCATGTATCTGCCCTAAAGAATCATCCTGTCTAGGAGAGAACATAAACCTTTTATATTATAAATATAATTTGAGATAAAAATGCTAAATACTGTTATGCTATTCTCTAGATGTATGATATATCTGTTGGGCCCACGTGGGTTATCCTATACTTTTAGTCTACTGTTTTCAAAATAACATTTATTTTGTTACAAAAAATTACTGACAACTTTGATTTGTAATAATAAGAAAAACTCTTTGGGTGAATAAGAAAAAAAAAGTTTCGTAGAAGTTTCCACCACTGATTAACAGAAATTATATGTGCTGAGTTGCAATAAGACAGATACCATATATGAGTGTTTGACATAAAGACTAATTACACTTTCCAATTCCTACAACTATGTCTCTACAATCTAATGAAACAATTTGTAAATTATGCATAGCTCAAGGTTTTTCCTCTTCAGTTATGTTATCTTTCATTGTATGTTTGTCAGTCTATCTGCCTATCTATCTATCTTTTACATATTTATGGATAAAATGGATTAAACTTAGCATACTATATTATAATTTTTGACTGGATATAAGAGAAAGTTGAAACATATGATGAAAACTCAGATTTGAATAGTATCATGACATCCTTGAAGAGGTGCCACATAATTACATAAAAGTGACCAAATGCTTCATACTAAATTGTGCCTTTTTTCACTGAATTATATATATATATATATATATATATATATATATATATATATATATATGCTTTTATTTATTCTTGAGAGAGAAAGCACATGAGTGCATGAGCAACGGAAGGCAGAGAAAGAGGGGGAGAGAAAATCCCAAGCAGACACTGCACTATCAGCTCAGAGCCCAATGTGGGGCTCAATCCTTTGAACCATGAGAAATAATCTGAGCTGAAATCAAGGGTCAGATGCTTAACTGACTGTGCTACCCAGGCGCCCCTGAATAATATATTTTACATATTTTTCCTAACAGCTCTTACTGACCTACCTCATTTTTACTGAAAGTAGCAGAATAAGGATGTACCATAATTTACTTAACTAATTACACTAGATAGGTGGTCTTATTATATCAAATTTTTACTGTTTTGCATTTAAGCAATATTAGTAATAAGTATGCTTGCACATGTATTCAGCAAATGTTTATGGGTATATTTTATAAGTAAATTTAATGTGGCTGTTTTATTAAAAGGTAGAGGTAGGTAAATTTTTTGATTTGAGTAAATAATGATAAATTACTCTCAATAAACTTTACACCATTTCACACATATTTTAGCATTATATAAAAATCCCTGCTTCCCCAAGACCTTGGTAATTTGACAATCACCAAAATTAATTTAGTTTGATTATGAAAATTCCTGAGCCCATGGTTATTTTCTTCTTCCCCAAGAAACTTCTGATATTATGTCAGAAATATGCTACCAGATAAACTTTATGTTTAAATCTTTTATCTTTATTAAAAAGTTTTAACAAAAAATTGAAGAAAAAAAGGAACCCAATTAAAAGCCACACGAGCAATGAAATGCACAAATATCAAAAGCCACCTGTAATCCCAGCCAGATTACTTCATCGTGAGTTGGAGTTTGTAGAGTAGGTACTGGTGATTCAGTCAGCATGAAGCTCAAAGTAAGCTCTAGTGTGGAGAGTACACATATTGGGAGACCAGACGTTGGAATGGCTGTGATTTATATGTCAGCACTGACAAGAAAAGGATAAGGTGTCTTCCTCTCAATGACCACTCTTCCTTTCTTCCTTCTTTTGTTTTTTAAAATATATTTTCTGGCTTCACACCAAATACATATTTTTTATACATCATCTGTCTTTCATCTCCTTTTCATTTCAAGCTTATTTCATTCTACTTTGATAGTATTATCCACACAACCACCCCATCTATACTCTTGCAGAAAAGTAGATTATTGAAAGATTAGTCCCATGACATTTCAACTGATTCCACGAATCATTTATTTAAAAGAAAATAATGACAACAAATAATAGTTGTCTTTTGCTCACTACTGCCTCAGAATAGCTCTTTTTGGTGAGGGTGAGTTATATATTCAATACACACTTAATTTGACAAGATCAGAACTAAATTGCTTTTCTGAGTAGTCCTGATTACAGCATATTGTGCTAAACTATTATGTCTAACTGTGTAATCAAATACACTATAAACTGTCTTTTCTCTGAAGCATGCCAATGCCATACAAAAAGGAAGTGGATAAGAAATACGCAGGTACAAATGCAAGCAGTTTACTTGGGAAACACACACGTGATGTTATACAAGGCATTTCTTCCAGAATCTGATCAAATAAACCTTTAAACACAGAGCTGGGCAGACAAAGCAGTGCATTACATTAGCACAGTATAACGAAACACCACAAAGACAAATAGAGAAGTCATCTCAAAACCTAGCAATTTATGCAATGTGTGTGCAGCTAGATAATGTAAAGTACAATTTTTTGACAACAGATCTAATGGAGTAATATTACAGGCATCCACAGCATATTCTACTGTGTCAATTCTCCAGAACTAAATCAGGACCTCTTTTGAATGAGAATAGTAGGTACTTCTGTATTCACTGAGAAACAGTCTAAGACCTCAATATTTTGGTTTAAGTACATTCTGAATGCCTTTATCTCATCAAATGCCCCCATGAATTAATTTGGTTTAAGCAATCTGTACAGAATAATGACAGCCCTCCAAGCCAAGCTTAATATATGGCAGTGTCCTCATGAATTGTTTTCATACATGTTAAGAAGAGCAACCATTTGTGATCTCCAAAGATACTAAAATAAAAAGTGTATAATTACAGTGTCTACTTATTACTTCTTCTTGATTAAATGAATATACCTTTGTTTTTAAACTATATATGCAAATATAAATCGTGGCCTCTCTGGGACAAGGTCACTGGGGGTAAAAATTGTACCCAGAAATCATGTAGAAAGTATAACGATTATTTTACAGAGACTTTCCAGTGGCCTACAATGATGCTACATCATCTCCAAGCATAGGGACAAGAAAGTATGAAAAGTTTGAGAGTACCACTGCATTGTTGAAAGAGAATGGTATAGAGGTAAATAAAACTGATATCTATTCTATTCTATTTTATGGTACAAAAATCACTCCACATTTCTAGATCTCAGTGGTAGTCTTCTAAATACCAATCATTTCTTAAGGTTTTTTTCCCCCTATATCTATGATAATTTAATTTTATACCTAACTTCAAGAATGTGGACATTTGGATAAGCATCCCTTTTTATTTTTTTTTTAATGTTTTATTTATTTTTGAGACAGAGAGAGACAGAGCATGAGCAGGGGAGGGGCAGAGAGAGAGGGAGACACAGAATCTGAAGCAGGCTCCAGGCTCCGAGCTGTCAGCACAGAGCCCGACACGGGGCTCGAACTTACAAACTGCAAGATCATGACCTGAGCCGAAGAGGGACGCTTAACTGACTGAGCCACCCAGGCGCCCCAGCATCCCTTTTTATTATCTCAAATAATGACAAAGACCACACTAGGAGTAAATTTTATAAAAATCCTTTAAAGTATTTAATGTTCGAGACTTCACTATCATGCATTAATTTATTAAATAACCTATTTTAAATAGCCTACGCTGTCACAAGACAAAACTGAAGTGGACCTTTTCACTGTACATTAAGTAGATTTAACTTTTCACAAAAAAAATTGTAAATACAAAGATTTGAACAGATGCAGGATTGATAAAAGTGTGGGTTCAAGACATAAAAGAAAACAGCCAGTCTAAATTATTTAGACCTAGTAAACAAACAGGCATGCCTTTCTTAATCCTCAGGCTGTTAAGACTGAATCAATGCATATCTTATAAAGATGAAAGGCCTAATTAAAAATAGGTACATTTCATTTGTAAACAAAAGAAAACAAAATAACTACTTAGATATAAATCTAACAAAACATGTACACGATTTACATGAGGAAAACTACAAACCCTGATTTAAAAAAAAAAAAACCCAAAGATCTAAATAGAGAGATATTTCATGTTCATGGATAGGAAGATTCAATATTACTTGAGATGACAGTTCTTCCCAAGTTGATGTGTATGTTCAACACAATCCAAATCAAAATCTCAACAAGATGTTTGTTCATATTGGCAAACTGATTCCTAAGATATATGGAAATTCAAAAGATGTAGAGTAGCCAGTCATATCAAAGAAATGAAAAAAAAATCTGAGGACTGTCACTACTCAACCTCCAAACTTACTATAAAGCTACAATAAGCAAGGGGCGCCTGGGTGGCACAGTCGGTTAAACGTCCGACTTCAGCCAGGTCACGATCTCGCGGTCTGTGAGTTCGAGCCCCGCGTCGGGCTCTGGGCTGATGGCTCAGAGCCTGGAGCCTGTTTCCTATTCTCCCTCTCTCTCTGCCCCTCGCCCGTTCATGCTCTGTCTCTCTCTGTCCCAAAAACAAATAAATGTTGAAAAAAAAAAAAAAGCTACAATAAGCAAGACAAAGTGGCACTGGTGAAAGAATGGACAAATAAATTAATGGGACAGAATAGAGAGCCCAGAGAAAAAGACTTACACACATTTAGTCAACTGATCTTTGGTAAAGGACAGGAGACAATTCAATGAAGAAAGGATGGGCTTTTCAACATATTGTGCTGGAGCAGGTAGACATCCACATGCCAACCATCACCACCACCATCATCATCATCATCTAGACACAGACTTTACTTTTTTTTTTTTTTTACAAAATTTAACTCAAAATGGGTTGTAGACCCATTACTGTAAATGCAAAACTATACAAATTCTACAAAAGAAGGAAAACTAGGTGGCCTTGAGTTTGGTGATGATTTTTTTTTTTAGATATACGGTGGTGATTCATAAAAGAAAAAATTGTTAAGTGGGACTGTATTAAAATAAAAACTTGTCCTGCAAATGACAAAATGACACTATTAAGGAAATGAAAGGACAAATCACAGATTAGAAGAAAAAAATTGCAAAATATATTTGAAATAGGGGCGCCTGGGTGGCTTAGTAAGTTAAGTGTCCAACTTGGGCTCAGGTCTTGATCTCACAGTTAGTGAGTTTAAACCCCACATCAGGCTCTGTGCTGACAGCATGGAGCCTGGAGCCTGCTTCGGATTCTGTGTCTTCCTCTCTGCCCCTCCCCCACTCATGGTGTGTCTGTCTGTCTGTCTCTCTCAAAAATAACTAAAAACACTAAAAAATTAAAATATATATAAATGTGAAATAAAATCCAAAACAGTGAGAACACCAAATGTTGGCCAGGGTATAGAGAAATAAAAATCCTCATTCATTTTGTTGGGAGTACAAAATGGCATAGCCACTTTTAGAAGACAGTTTGACAATTTATTAGAGAGCCAAACATATAGTCTTATCAAACAATTCACCAACAGTGGTCCAAGGTATTTACCCAAGTGAGTTGTAAACTTATGTCTACACAAACACCTACATGCAGATTGTGTATAGCAGGTTAATTTATAATTGCTACCAAGATGTGACTAATTAAACAACATATATATGGTACATCCATACAATGGAATATTATTCAGAGATATAATGAGCTATCAAGATATGAAAAGACATGGAGGCACCTTAGATAAATATCGTTAAATGAAAGAAGCCAGTGTGAAATGGCTATACACTGTGATTCCAACTATGTGACTTTTTAGAAAAAGGCAAAACTACAGATACAGTGAAAAGACCAGCAGTTGTCAAGTTTTGGGGCAAGGGAAGGATGCATGAATAAGTAAGAGAACAAAGAAGTATTAGGGCAGTGAAACTACTCTATATAATAATGTAATGGTGGATACATGACACTATGCATTTGGCAAAATTCATAGAACTGTACAATACAAAGAGCAAATCCTCATACAAACTATAGACTTTTGTTCATAATAATGTATCAATATTGGTTCATCAGTTGCCAAAAAAAAAAAAAGTATCACACTAATACAAAATGCCAATAGCAAAGGAAACTTTCTATGTGGGGAAAGAGGGATTATGGGAACTCTCTGAACTTTATGCTCAATTGTTCTGTAAACCTGAAACTTATGTAAAAAATACTTTTTTTTAAAAAATATGTGTGTCCTATTAAAAATTTTAGTAGGAAAATTAGCTCAAAGCACAACATATAAGAATGAGCAACTATCTAAGGAGTATGTATCTAGTTTTTAAAAATCTAAAACAGGAAAATCAGAGAAACTCTAGGAACATTTACCAGACTATAGGCTTTTGGAATACAAGTGATGTATAACTCAGGCTTTTCCATTTAGAGTATTTTCTGTGTGAATATACAGAAGAATATCGCAAAGGGAAAGAAGGGATTTATACTCAGAGAACAAAGCCTTGAGAGTTCATCACCTTCGTGTATATCTTCTAACAGTCGAAGAAACTAAATATGTCATGGATTATTCAGATCAACACTTTGAAAATCAATGTACTCCCAAAGCTTATGTCCCTCTTCTGAGTTTCCCTAGGGTCTGTACCAAAGTAACATTTGATCTCTTGAATAAACAGATAGTCTTTGTTTGTGACTCCAGATCAAAGCTAGTACACAGATGGGGAATCTCATGGGAAAGGAAGTAGAAAGAATCTGTGGCTCATACTAAGCTGGCTATATTTTCTGACTTCCTAAGTGTCTATAAAAAGCTACTAAATCACCTGGTTATCGACATGACTGTGAGAAAAATACTTTAGATATTTTTCACTGCATTTTGCTCTTGGAAAAAAAATTTTAAAATGTTTATGTTTTATGTTTTCATAAAAAATCTTTTCTTGCTATCCTCAATAAGCATAATCCTTGTTTTTTTTTTCATGTTACCTTACCTACAGGGAGGTTACATTGGTGTATGTTATGCTGATTGAAAGCACATCCTAATGTCCCTAAAAGTGTGCCATTGACTTATCGATGACAATTCTGAGTCTGCCTTTATCCAAAATTGGTAAAAGACAACCCATTCTCTGCGTGTGTGTGCATGCATGCACGTCAATGGGTGTATATTGCTCAGTTGATTGCATTCTAGCTAGCTCCATGCCTGCTTGTCATCACCAAGCATAACACAAAATAAAAGGCACTTCCTAAACACCACAAAATACAATCAGGTGGCTACAAGAAGAAAACCACATAAATAAGACACCGTGGGCTTCCTTGAGAAGAGTGTTGCTATGGGAAAATGTGTTTTGTGCTCTTGAAAGCACACGGACAAAATGAACTTTTAGAATACAAGTCATTCAGGGGAAGGGACCGCCTGGAGGTAAAATTCTTCTAGCATGGTGAGAGGAAAAGATTACTGTTAAATCCCAAAGCTAGTTACTGGTTATGTCTGGTGTCTAGGTCACCTGCCCTCTAGTTCACTGCTCTTTCTACTACATTTTACTGCTTTTGTTCTTGGCTTCTCAACTACCAAATCAAATTTGACAAGTCCCACTTAAGGTTACCATCGCAGATCACTAGCGTTCATTTCCCTAGCACCTTGAATCCAAAGGAAAATAGAATAAGGAAAGTAGAAAAAAAATAAATCCTTGGGTTCAAAAGAAAGTGCAGAAGGCCATGCCTTTCCCAGGGCTACAGATATCATTAATGTATACATACAGTTCTGGAAAAAATAAGCACTCTGTGCTACTGATGTTACTAGTTTTCTGCTCAAATTGTGTGTGTTGATGTAACACTGCTGGTCATGCCTTTGTCTTCTGATGTGCTGTTTCATTTTTAGATTACCAAGGTTTTAAAGTACTTTGGTGGCAAATTAAGAAACAATTTTGAGTATGTGCTCTTTTTTTCCATATAGAAAAGAGCCTTGAGTCAGTAAGAAGACTTACTGTGACTCACCTTGCTGTCTCTAAGAAGTTTTTACTTTCTTTTCCATTCAATTTGGTACTATTTCTGCCCCCACCTTTGATTTATGGAGCCTTAAATCCCAATAAAGGGTCTATCAATTCTGTCTCATTTTTGCATCATCCTTAATTCACACAAAGGAGAGAAATTATTTGAAAATAAAGAACTTCTATATTGTTTGGCGTAAGTGCTTATGGAGGTTGATATTGTTGCTTAAATCCTTATACAAGGCAATCTACATCTACCCTGTACGTGAAATGGGGGTATGATCAACTCATTTTAATTAAATTGTTACCTTTTGTAAATCAGGAATAATAAATTTTATTAAGGAGCAGATAATGTTGAACAGTGTCGGCTACATAATAAGCGCAAAGTGAGTACAACCATTGCTGTTTTGTTGTTGTTCTTATCAATCTGGCCATTCACCATCTGCCCCTCCAGATTCATCATATACCCTTCTCTGCTCTGTTTCATGCTCTGGGAGGTTGCTCTTGTGGAATGCCTCCTCTGGGCACCCACTTTCTGGCTTTCTGTTGGTTGCTGCCCATGGAGGCACTGCAGGATGTTAGAGAACAGAAGGAGAGAGCTATTGAGGAATTTATTGCCTCCACTTCTGAGCTGCCCTATGAAGTGGCTGATGACAGTTATCTTGAGTTGTGGCCCCTCTAGGTGGCTCATCATCTATGGTTACAACTCTTACTCAGTTCTCTTACCTCCTTGGCTCCAGGTCAAGGATGCTTCCAGTGTTACTAGCCTCTTCATTATCCCTTGCTGGTTCCATTTCTTCTTTCAATGACTCTATAAATAATCCTTCATTAAACTTCCTTCAGTCACGTCTTCTAAGTGTGTTATGTGTTCTCAGCTAGGAAAGTGGAACCTAAAATAGTAATACCAATTACCACCTCTGCCATCACATCACCAACATCACTACGAGAACACTACTAGGGATATGAATAAAACTAGTAGTACTGTTCCTATTCCAATTACTATTATTACTATTATTACTCCTGCTGCTGCTGCTGCTGCTGCTGTTACTATTACAGGAAGTAGAATAATACCAGCAATGATATTAATGTCACCATGCTGCGGATGAGGTGATAGCACAAATTATACTTATTTACTTCTCTGAAGTAAGGAATTCCAGCATCACACCTTTCAAATTTAGGGCATTCTTCTCTTAGTTCCTTTTATTCTTCTATACTGCCCAAAGACAATTTCCATTTACTTTCTTCTTTAATAACTGCCTAACTTTGACTGACCTTTTAAATTTCTATCCCCAGAACCATAGCCCACTCCACAGAAGAAAGAAATCATCTGACACATTAGTTTCATACTCTTATTTACATGACAAACCGATCAAACAAGTTAGGTGGTAATATAACTGTAGACAGAAAATCATCATAGGCAAGAGAATAACAAAGATATCAGGCATTCTCAATGGCAATAAAGTGTGACAGGTGTAACAGACATCACACCCATCACATATTCTTTCTGATCAATTTACTATGGTTTCATCAGGACCTGTCTTATTTCATAAAAATAAGGCCAATTTAAGAACCGAATCAAACACTTCTATAATTGAAGTCATGAAATAAAAAAAAAAATTAAAAAAGCAGAATCAGACCTATAAATACAGAGAACAAACTGATGGTTGCCAGAGAGGAGGGGGTGGAATTATGGGCAAAATGTGTGAAGGGGAGTGGGAGATACAGGCTTCCAGTTATGAAATAAGTCAGCAATAAAAGGCACAGCACAGGGAATATAGTCAATGATATTGCAATGTGTTATATGGTGACATATGGTAGTAGTTACACTTGCATTGAACAGAACATAATGTATAGAGAAGTTGACTCACTATGTTGTACACCTGAAACTAATGTAACATTGTGTGTCAACTATACTCAAATAATTTTTTTGAAAAAAGATATTAGCTTCACAGATAGCAAAAAAGAAAGAAGAAAACAGTCATGAGGAGACTACATTGTGTAAGTTATCACTGCCACAGGCCCTACCTCTGTGTATTTGCCAAGAATCTTGTAGACGGCTGAGTGCTGGTAAATATCACTAGCTGGGCTAATGCTGTGGGAATTTTGATCTCTTGAGACACTGGCTGACATTTTATCATACCGTGAACATTCTCTTTATTTAAAAATAAAACACATTGTGTTCTTCAATGGCGTGAATTCTTCATACTATTTTCATATTTTCTTTATTTTAAAATTGTTTCAAAATAGATCCCATCCAAAAACATCCAATTTAGAAGCAAAATGCCTTATTTACACATATCTCTTGAGCTAGTGATATTGAATTATCTTATAACTCCGTTGTCATTTCCACTAAATTTTAAAATTCCTATATTGTGTTAGTTCTAAGAGGCACTGACACATATCCCTTAACAACAAACTGACTCATGTTCAAAACTCATTACCTCCTAATGCCTAATAAAAATGAGCACTATACGCACACAAAAAAAAGAAATTTTTAATATTAAAAATCCTCAGTCCCACAGACTCCGCAGTTTGACCTTCAAAACCAAGGTAGTCATTGATACAGAAAAAAAAAAATCACAGGAAGCAGTGTTTCGATTGTCATGCCTGCCTCATTCTATTTGGCAAGTTTAAGTATTTTATTATGCTATACATGCTTCTTTTTATATGGTCGTAATTGTGAGAGGCATGTAAATGACAGTCTCAAAATGAGTCTTATTTTGGAGTCTTGTTAGTTTGAAGCAGCTGTCAAAATCTCCCTTCTCCAAAATTATGAATTCCATCTTAAAACCTCGCCTGCACATTTTTTGGCAAATTGTGTTTCCCCTCACTTTTATTTATGGGCCCTCGTGTTATACTTCCTCATTAATTAATTTGTCTGGTCCTATCCCAATATTCTCACAGAAATGCTGTCAAAAGGAAAAGACAAGCCCTCTTATCTCAAAGTAGGTGATCCTATTGTCGTGCAAACAGACATTTACATAGACCAGCCCCTTTTTTATTTTACTCTACATCCTTTCTAGTATCATCCCCCTCTCTCCAGCACCTCGAAACGTTCTTTTCTGAACCAATAATAGACTGATCATCAAAACTGGACATATCCCCTTCATTCAAGGAATTCAGCGTTTAAGGTAGGTAAATCATCAATCACATAATCTCCCAAATACATACAAAATCATAACTAGAGCAAATGTAATAAAAAATAAGTATCATATAACAGAATGCAACAGGGTAAACTGAGCTTATGCCAAAGTTCACGCTAGACAAATGCAGACAACATAGAAAGCTCTGTAAGCCACAAAGACAACGTGACTCTCTTTTGCCAAGAGCATTGGCAATGCAATAAAATGTGTTAAACAAGGGAGCAATGTGATCAGACTTGTCATTTTACAATTTGACTCTGGTTTCCATTCAGAGAATGCCCTAGAACGGCAAACGTGGAAGTAGAACACTTAAGTGACCATTCTTAGAAGCTAGGTGTTTTGTGTGTCTGTTGCTTAATTACAAACCACCTCAAAATTCAGAGCAACCATTTTGTTAAGCTCACAAACTCTGTGGGTCAGGAATTTGGATGGAGCACAGGGAGTAAATACAGCTAAGGGTGACTCCTGAATTGAAAACTGAACTCATTGGAGGCTTCTTCACCAACATCTGGCATGGGATTACTTGAAGGCTGGGCACACCTTGGATGTTGGCCAGAGCAAGTACACACGGCCTTTCTATCTGGGTTTGACTTCCTTCTAGGACGGCAGACTCTTATTAGTTGGACATCTTACATGGGGGCTCAGAACTCCAAGTGTGACTGTTCTCAGCAAACAAGAAGGAAGCTGCAAGGCCTTTTATGACCTGCCCTTGGAAGTAACATGGCATCACTTCTGCCCTAATCCGTCAAAGTGTTCACAAACTCAGCCAAGTTGAAAGGAAAAGGACAAAAATCTGCATATCTTAATGAAATGAGTGTCAAAGAATTTGCAGCCCTGTTTTAAAACTTATGCAAAAGTAATAGTGTGATGCTGAGATTTAAGAAGTTAATATGATGAGAGGCAGCTGGGTGGCTCCGTAGGTTAAGCATCTGACTTCAGCTCAGGTCATGATCTTGCAGTTTGTGAGTTGGGGCTCCATGCAGGGCTCTGTGCTGATAGCTCAAAGCCCGGAGCCTGCTTCACATTCAGTGTCCCCCTCTGTCTCTCTTTCTGCCTCTTCCCCACTCATGCTTGCGCGCACGCTCTCTTTCTCTCTCTCTCTCTCTCAAAAATAAATAAGCATTAAAAATGTAAGAAGTTAATATGATGAGAATAGGGTATATTTGAAAATATTAGAATGCTTCTATGATGTAGTGATGTTCCTGAGTCAATCCTGGCATAGATGTTTTATCTCTTTTTCTTATGCAGCCATCTTAAAAGTTTAGAATTGAATCACGCCTTTCAAAGAATCAACTTCATATTTGTTAGTTTTTTCGATTTTACGTTTGTTTTCTCTTACAGTTATTGTTATCCTCGTTATTTCTTCTTCTTATAATTTTCAGTTTGTTTTCTAACTCATTTAAAGTAGGTGCATAGAAATCTGACTTTAAGCCTTTCTTCATAATTAAAATATGTTTTAAGCTCTGTATTTCTCCTTAAGCACTGTTGCAATGACATCCTTTAAGTTATGATATCTAGTATGCCATTTTCCATTCATTTAAAACATTGTATCATTTCCATTGATCTTCTTTGAGCCATCATTTTTAAGTCTATTAATTTCCAAATATATGGGGATTTGTGCTTATTTTTCTATATTAACTTCTAGCTCATCTTTACTGTGATCAGAGAAATACTCCATATTTTATCAGTGTTTTGAAATGTGTTGACTTGCTTGATAGCCCACCATATGGATAATTTCTGTCAGTGTTTCATGGGCACTTAAAAAGAATGTGTGCTCTGCAATTGTTGAGTTTAATTGTTATATATGGCAATTAAACAATTTTGTTTATTATGCTCTTCAAATCCTCTGTATCCTTACAGATTTTTTACGCTGTTCTATTGATTACTGAACCCTACTGGTTTATTTCTCTTCTTACTCTTAGAGACTTCTGCTGTACACATTTAAAACCATGACATTATGTAAAATTCTTATATGTTCCTATTGATTGACACTTTCATTATCTTAAAATCGCTCTTTTTTTAAAGTAATGCTTTTTGCCTTCAGTTTACTTTGTCTAATATTTAGTATAAATCAATTTTGTGTTAAGGTTGGCTTTTCCTCATTTTTATTGTCAAATTTATATATTCATCTATTTTCATGTGATTATAATAATTAGCATATAATTTTATTTTTATCCCATATTAAAAACTTCCTATTTTAGCTATATTCTTTATTCTGTTATATACTGATGAATTGGAATTTAGGCCAAGTCTTACCACTTGTTTTGTTTTATTTTGCATCTCTTCTTTGTTCTTTTTCCTCTCATTAAAAAGAAAAAAATTCCTTATGGGGTGCCTGGGTTGCTCACTGGATTGAGCAACCAACTCTGGATTTCAGCTCAGGTCAGGATTTCACGGTTCATGAGACTGAGCCCTGCACTGGGCTCTGTGCTGTCAGTGTGGAGCCTGCTTGGGATTCTCTCTCTCTCTCCCTCTTCCTCTGATCCTACCTTGCTTGCATGCACTCTCTCTTTCAAAATAATTAAGAGTAAAAATTTTAAATTACAAAAATTCTTTAGGATTCATTTAATTCATATTTTTCTCATTCCTTTAATGTATATTACTCACCTCTTAAATAACGTAGGATCTTAGGACACATAACTCTAATTAATATCCTCTTGCATTCTGTTCACCTATTTCAATTCTATATGTCTAACGTGATAAAATGTTATTGTTTTATGCAAGTAAAAAATCATTTCAATTTACACACATGCTTATCATTTTACAATTCTTCATTTCTACTTACATCTGGGATATGGAATCTTAGATGTTCCACCTTCCCCAAACAAATATATTTCCTATGGGGTAGCATTCCAACTTGACAGTTATTTTCTATTGAGTACTTTAAATAGCATTCCTTATTTTCTGGTTTACGTGTGTTTCTCTTACTAAATGAGCTATATGCCTTACTTTTAATCTTTTTATGATAATATGTCTTTCTTCTTTGGCTACTGTCATAACTTTCTTTGCCCTTTGGTTTCAGGAGACTTGCTGTAATGTACCTAGATTTTTTTGCATTTCTGCTGGTGTTTTTCCCCTTTTTCCCTGGGGTTCTAAACAATTGAGAAAAACTCTCAGCTATTATTTCTTCATGTGTTGCTTTAAACCCATTCTCACTCTCCTTTCCTTATGCACTCAGATTGTATACGTGTTAAAATTTTCTTGGATCCAGATTTTCTTGGATCCAGATTGTATACATGTTAAAATTGTCTTGGTCTCCTGTGCTCTTTTATGTGTTTCCCTCATTTCATCTTTCTGCACTTCAGTATATACATTCTCTACTGACTTATCTTCTAGTTGGCTAATTCTTTATCATTCAGATAGGCTTTAATATCAATTATTGTTTCTTTCATTGCTGGATATTCCATTATATTTTGTTACACTTCTGAATTATTTCCTGAAATTCCCAACCCTGTCATTTAATTTCTTGACAATTATATATATTTAAAGTCCTGCCATATCTGGATATACTATGGATTTGTCTCTATTGTCTGTTATTGCACGTGCCTTTTGATCAATTATTATCTTTTTTGTATATGTGGGGTTTGTCTTTTAGATAACATCGATGAAAGAATCCCAAGATATCCTCTCCAAAGAGGACATATTTTTTTCTTCTATAAAGCAACTGGCCATAGACAAGCTTACCCACATACAGTTTGCAATAAATTGAACTTGGTCTTGGTGTCTTTTAGGACTGACCAATTCTTCAGTTACCTTCATCTTTTTTTGTGCCCCTTTATGGCCCAGTTGAAAGCTTGGGGTGGTGATCCAGCAAGATGGCGGCTTAGGAGGACGCTGGGCTCACCGCACGTCCTGCTGATCACTTAGATTCCACCTACACCTGCCTAAATAACCCAGAAAACCGCCAGAGGATTAGCAGAATGGAGTCGCCGGAGCCAAACCCAGACGAGAGGCCCACGGAAGAGGGTAGGAAGGGCGGCGAGGTGGTGCGCTCTCCACGGACTGGCGGGAGGGAGCCGGGGCGGAGGGGCGGCTCGCCGGCCAAGCAGAGCCCCCGAGTCTGGCTGGCAAAAGCGGAGGGGCCTGACGGACTGTGTTCCTACAACAAGCGCGACTTAGCGTCTGGGAGGTCATAAGTTAACAGCTCTGCTCAGAAAGCGGGAAGGCTGGAGGACAAAGGGAGGGAGAGCTGCTGAGCCCCCTGACAACAGAGCTCAGTTTGGTGGGGAACAAAGGCGCTCGCCAGCGCCATCTCCCCCGCCCATCCCCCAGCCAAAATCCCAAAGAGAACCAGTTCCTGCCAGGGAACTTGCTGGCTCCGCGCAAACACCCAACTCTGTGCTTCTGCGGAGCCAAACCTCCAGCAGCGGATCTGACTCCCTCCCGCTGCCACAGGGCACCTCCTGAAGTGGATTACCTAAGGAAAGCGATCTAAGCCTGCCCCTCCTGCCCCTGTGCACCTTGCCTACCGACCCCAGCTAATACGCCAGATCCCCAGCATCACAAGCCTGGCAGTGTGCAAGTAGCCCAGACGGGCCACGCCACCCCACAGTGAATCCCGCCCCTAGGAGAGGGGAAGAGAAGGCACACACCAGTCTGACTGTGGCCCCAGCAGTGGGCTGGGAGCAGACATCAGGTCGGACTGCGGCCCCGCCCACCAACTCCAGTTCTACACCACAGCACAGGGGAAGTGCCCTGCAGGTCCTCACCACACCAGGGACTATCCAAAATGACCAAGCGGAAGAATTCCCCTCAGAAGAATCTCCAGGAAATAACAAAAGCTAATGAGCTGATCAAAAAGGATTTAAATAACATAACAGAAAGTGAATTTAGAATAATAGTCATAAAATTAATCGCTGGGCTTGAAAACAGTATACAGGACAGCAGAGAATCTCTTGCTACAGAGATCAAGGGACTAAGGAACAGTCACGAGGAGCTGAAAAACGCTTTAAACGAAATGCATAACAAAATGGAAACCACCATGGCTCGGCTTGAAGAGGCAGAGGAGAGAATAGGTGAACTAGAAGATAAAGTTATGGAAAAAGAAGAAGCTGAGAAAAAGAGAGATAAAAAAATCCAGGAGTATGAGGGGAAAATTAGAGAACTAAGTGATACACTAAAAAGAAATAATATACGCATAATTGGTATCCCAGAGGAGGAAGAGAGAGGGAAAGGTGCTGAAGGTGTACTTGAAGAAATAATAGCTGAGAACTTCCCTGAACTGGGGAAGGAAAAAGGCATTGAAATCCAAGAGGCACAGAGAACTCCCTTCAGACGTAACTTGAATCGATCTTCTGCACGACATATCATAGTGAAACTGGCAAAATACAAGGATAAAGAAAAAATTCTGAAAGCAGCAAGGGGTAAACGTGCCCTCACATATAAAGGGAGACCTATAAGACTCGTGACTGATCTCTCTTTTGAAACTTGGCAGGCCAGAAAGAATTGGCACGAGATTTTCAGGGTGCTAGACAGGAAAAATATGCAGCCAAGAATCCTTTATCCAGCAAGTCTGTCATTTAGAATAGAAGGAGAGATAAAGGTCTTCCCAAACAAACAAAAACTGAAGGAATTTGTCACCACTAAACCAGCCATACAAGAGATCCTAAGGGGGACCCTGTGAGACAAAGTCCCAGAGACATCACTACAAGCATAAAACATACAGACATCACAATGACTCTAAACCCGTATCTTTCTATAATAATACTGAATGTAAATGGATTAAATGCGCCAACCAAAAGACATAGGGTATCAGAATGGATAAAAAAAACAAGACCCATCTATTTGCTGTCTACAAGAGACTCATTTTAGACCTGAGGACACCTTTAGATTGAGAGCGAGGGGATGGAGAACTATTTATCATGCGACTGGAAGCCAAAAGAAAGCTGGAGTAGCCATACTTATATCAGACAAACTAGACTTTAAATTAAAGGCTGTAACAAGAGATGAAGAAGGACATTATATAATAGTTACAGGGTCTATCCATCAGGAAGAGCTAACAATTATAAATGTCTATGCGCCGAATACCGGAGCCCCCAAATACATAAAACAATTACTCATAAACATAAGCAACCTTATTGATAAGAATGTGGTAATTGCAGGGGACTTTAACACCCCACTTACAGTAATGGATAGATCATCTAGACACACGGTCAATAAAGAAACAAGGGCCCTGAATGAGACATTGGATCAGATGGACTTGACAGATATATTTAGAACTCTACATCCCAAAGCAACAGAATATACTTTCTTCTGGAGTGCACATGGAACATTCTCCAAGATAGATCATATACTGGGTCACAAAACAGCCCTTCATAAGTTTACAAGAATTGAAATTATACCATGCATACTTTCAGACCACAATGCTATGAAGCTTGAAATCAACCACAGAAAAAAGTCTGGAAAACCTCCAAAAGCATGGAGGTTAAAGAACACCCTACTAACGAATGAGTGGGTAAACCAGGCAATTAAAGAAGAAATTAAAAAATATATGGAAACAAACGAAAATGAAAATACAAGAATCCAAACGCTCTGGGACGCAGCGAAGGCAGCCCTGAGAGGAAAATACATTGCAATCCAGGCCTATCTCAAGAAACAAGAAAAATCCCAAATACAAAATCTAACAGCACACCTAAAGGAACTAGAAGCAGAACAGCAAAGGCAGCCTAAACCCAGCAGAAGAAGAGAAATAATAAAGATCAGAGCAGAAATAAACAATACAGAATCTAAAAAAACTGTAGAGCAGATCAACGAAACCAAGAGTTGGTTTTTTGAAAAAATAAACAAGATTGACAAACCTCTAGCCAGGCTTCTCAAAAAGAAAAGGGAGATGACCCAAATAGATAAAATCATGAATGAAAATGGAATTATTACAACCAATCCCTCAGGGATACAAACAATTATCAGGGAATACTATGAAAAATTATATGCCAACAAACTGGAAAACCTGGAAGAAATGGACAAATTCCTGAACACCCACACTCTTCCAAAACTCAATCAGGAGGAAATAGAAAGCTTGAACAGACCCATAACCAGCGAAGAAATTGAATCGGTTATCAAAAATCTCCCAACAAATAAGAGTCCAGGACCAGATGGCTTCCCAGGGGAGTTCTACCAGACGTTTAAAGCAGAGATAATACCTATCCTTCTCAAGCTATTCCAAGAAATAGAAAGGGAAGGAAAACTTCCAGACTCATTCTATGAAGCCAGTATGACTTTGATTCCTAAACCAGACAGAGACCCAGTAACAAAAGAGAACTACAGGCCTATATCCCTGATGAATATGGATGCAAAAATTCTCAATAAGATACTAGCAAATCGAATTCAACGGCATATAAAAAGAATTATTCACCATGATCAAGTGGGATTCATTCCTGGGATGCAGGGCTGGTTCAACATTCGCAAATCAATCAACGTGATACATCACATTAACAAAAAAAAAGAGAAGAACCATATGATCCTGTCAATCGATGCAGAAAAGGCCTTTAACAAAATCCAGCACCCTTTCTTAATAAAAACCCTTGAGAAAGTCTGGATAGAAGGAACATACTTAAAGATCATAAAAGCCATTTATGAAAAGCCCACAGCTAACATCATCCTTAACGGGGAAAAACTGAGAGCTTTTTCCCTGAGATCAGGAACACGACAAGGATGCCCACTCTCACTGCTGCTGTTTAACATACTGCTGGAAGTTCTAGCATCAGCAATCAGACAACAAAAGGAAATCAAAGGCATCAAAATTGGCAAAGATGAAGTCAAGCTTTCGCTTTTTGCAGATGACATGATATTATACATGGAAAATCCGATAGACTCCACCAAAAGTCTGCTAGAACTGATACAGGAATTCAGCAAAGTTGCAGGATACAAAATCAATGTACAGAAATCAGTTGCATTCTTATACACTAACAATGAAGCAACAGAAAAACAAATAAAGAAACTGATCCCATTCACAATTGCACCAAGAAGCATAAAATACCTAGGAATAAATCTAACCAAAGATGTAAAGGATCTGTATGCTGAAAACTATAGAAAGCTTATGAAGGAAATTGAAGAAGATTTAAAGAAATGGAAAGACATTCCCTGCTCATGGATTGGAAGAATAAATATTGTCAAAATGTCAATAATACCCAAAGCTATCTACACATTCAATGCAATCCCAATCAAAATTGCACCAGCATTCTTCTCGAAACTAGAACAAGCAATCCTAAAATTCATATGGAACCACAAAAGGCCCCGAATAGCCAAAGGAATTTTGAAGAAGAAGACCAAAGCAGGAGGCATCACAATCCCAGACTTTAGCCTCTACTACAAAGCTGTCATCATCAAGACAGCATGGTATTGGCACAAAAACAGACACATAGACCAATGGAATAGAATAGAAACCCCAGAACTAGACCCACAAACGTATGGCCAACTCATCTTTGACAAAGCAGGAAAGAACATCCAATGGAAAAAAGCCTCTTTAACAAATGGTGCTGGGAGAACTGGACAGCAACATGCAGAAGATTGAAACTAGACCACTTTCTCACACCATTCACAAAAATAAACTCAAAATGGATAAAGGACCTGAATGTGAGACAGGAAACCATCAAAACCCTAGAGGAGAAAGCAGGAAAAGACCTCTCTGACCTCAGCCGTAGCAATCTCTTACTCGACACATCCCCAAAGGCAAGGGAATTAAAAGCAAAAGTGAATTACTGGGACCTTATGAAGATAAAAAGCCTTCTGCACAGCAAAGGAAACAACCAACAAAACTAAAAGGCAACCAACGGAATGGGGAAAGATATTCGCAAATGACATATCGGACAAAGGGCTAGTATCCAAAATCTATAAAGAGCTCACCAAACTCCACACCCGAAAAACAAATAACCCAGTGAAGAAATGGGCAGAAAACATGAATAGACACTTCTCTAAAGAAGACATCCGGATGGCCAACAGGCACATGAAAAGATGTTCAGCGTCGCTCCTTATCAGGGAAATACAAATCAAAACCACACTCAGATATCACCTCACGCCAGTCAGAGTGGCCAAAATGAACAAATCACGAGACTATAGATGCTGGCGAGGATGTGGAGAAATGGGAACCCTCTTGCACTGTTGGTGGGAATGCAAATTGGTGCAGCCGCTCTGGAAAGCAGTGTGGAGGTTCCTCAGAAAATTAAAAATAGACCTACCCTATGACCCAGCAATAGCACTGCTAGGAATTTATCCAAGGGATACAGGAGTACTGATGCATAGGGCCACTTGTATCCCAATGTTCATAGCAGCACTCTCAACAATAGCCAAATTATGGAAAGAGCCTAAATGTCCATCAACTGATGAATGGATAAAGAAATTGTGGTTTATATACACAATGGAATATTACGTGGCAATGAGAAAAAATGAAATATGGCCTTTTGTAGCAACGTGGATGGAACTGGAGAGTGTGATGCTAAGTGAAATAAGCCATACAGAGAAAGACAGATACCATATGGTTTCACTCTTATGTGGATCCTGAGAAACTTAACAGGAACCCATGGGGAGGGGAAGGAAAAAAAAAAAAAGAGGTTAGAGTGGGAGAGAGCCAAAGCATAAGAGACTTAAAAACTGAGAACAAACTGATGGGGGGTGGGAGGGAGGAGAGGGTGGGTGATGGGTATTGAGGAGGGCACCTGTTGGGATGAGCACTGGGTGTTGTATGGAAACCAATTTGTCAATAAATTTCATATATATAAAAAAAAAAAAGAAAGCTTGGGCTGGTTATCAGGGTCCATCATGTTAATAGGTCATCAACACCATGATTTTGCTGAAGGCTCTATTCACTCTTTAGATTTCTAGTCTCTGATTTGGATCAAATGCCTCAACGAGAAAAGCCATACTGAATGTTGGGATTATTGGCTGGACTTTCATTCTTGCTGAGATCTTGGTGTCACAATCCTTACTTCCTTGGAACTTTACATAGATATTTAAAAACAATTTTTTTCTGCTTTCCTAGTTAGTCTCAGCAGGGGAGTTGGTTAAAAAGATGTTTTTTACCATTTCTGGAAGCAGAATTTTCTCCCTGCTTCATTTTTCTTCCCTGCTTCAAAACTTCATAGGTTTGCCCCTGGCAGAATATTAGAGATTTATGCATTTACCGGCTGGCTCCTTTCACAATAACTCACAGAGAATTAATCGGCTTGTTGCTTGTTTTCTTCTTACTCCATGCGATATCCATAGGTATGAGAACAGTGGCAGTCACATATGAAGCAGGCAATACACATTCATGAAAGCAGAATGCAGATAAGAGGTCAGAATAAGAGATGCTAATTTTGGAAAGCACTGAAGTTTCCTTCTCTTAAAGAGGCTTTATCACTCATATGCACATTTTGTAGAACTCTGCTTGATCAAGTGGACCAACAAGATATATGTGCTTGAAAAAGCAAAAATAACACAAATTATGTGTGTGTTATTGAAATTTGTGATATTAGTGTGAAATCATGTTGTGTACATATAAATATAGATCATACTAACACTGCTGATACATGCAGTGAGTTCTTATATTTCAAAATTTAGAATCAGAGATACCAGTTCTTATAGAGTAAAAAGGCTAGCACATACATAATATTTTTAAGTGAGTATAGTTTTACATGACATTGCATTTCTCAAATTTTTAATTACAAATACAAATAACAATTAAATTTCTTTTTGAAATTATGCTTAAATAATTTACTAATGTAGGCTTAATCTTAGCTATGTGTTGTCCTATAACAATCAAAGTGTTTTTTTAATTTTAATATTTACCACTTTCATTTTTTACTTTTTAGAAATAATTTAAATAAGGGAAAATTATAGCAATTTGAAATCATGCTAATTTTGACAGAAACAGCATTGCCCCTAAGGCTCTCCATGATGAAATGACAGTAAGATCAAAGCACTATCCAAACTGTGCCCAGTGAATCTGTCTTAAGCAGCATCAATCAAATAATAAAGTACAGATTTAAAAAATGTCTCAAAATGCATCATGTCTTTTATTATCATGGAGAGATACATGGCATAAACCTTACTATTTATTCTTCCAGAAAAACTGAGCAATAATTCAGTTAAAATATTATTCAGGAATACTTAAAATTCTTTTACATAATGCCAAATAAAGCACTAGAATAAAATGAAAGCAGTTACATTTTAGTAAAAGTAAACAAACAAATAATAAATAAATAAATAAATAAATAAATAAATAAATAAATAAATAAGAATCCAGAATTTAGGACACTAGGAAAAAACAAAAAGTAAATCAGCATACATAGGAAAAGGGAATTTATAGAGTTGAAAACTGAAATAATTGAAATAGCTCTTATACTAGATTTGAGAAATCAAATAATTATTTAAAAAAAAAAACAAATATAGGGGTCCCTGAGTGGCTCAGTCAGTTAAACATTCAACTCTTGGTTTTGGCTCAGGTCATGAACTCAGGGTTTGTGGGGTCGAGCCCTGATGAGTTGGGCTTTGTGCTGACAGTTCCAAGCCTGCTTTGTATTCTCTCTCCTTCTCCTATTCCTCCCCTGATCATGCTCTCTTTCTCAACAAATAAATGAATGAATAAATAAATAAATATAATTCTTTTATGGGTACCTAAGAAATAATTTTAAAATACACAGTAAAGGGGCACCTGGGTGCCTCAGTCGGTTGAGCATTGACTTTGGCTCATGTCATGATCTCACAGTTTGTGAGTTCGAGCCCCATGTAGGGCTCTGTGCTGACAGCTCGGAGCCTGGAACCTGCTTTGGATTCTGTGTCTCCTCTCTCTGCCCCTCCCCCACTTGTGCTCTGTTTCTATCAAAAATAAATAAATGTAAAAAAAATTTTTAATAAAATAAAATACAGTAAAAATGAAGATAGACAAAAGAGTACAAATGTTATATGTTTAAATTTATATTTTAAAATCTATGTGAAATCATACTTTTGTATGGACTTTTGAAAGTGTCTCAAGAAAAGATAAAAAGTCTGGGCCCCCCCAAAAATCCGGGATTTGTGTCTTAATAACTTCAGAAAAACTACTAGAGCTAGACGAATTCATGAATTCATGAACTAGAACATTAGCCCTGTGACCATGATGTAGGCAGAGTCCAGAAAGTTATCAAGAAGGTTAGTGTAAAAAAGGAGGGACACAGAAAATTCTTATAAGAAACTGGAATAAAGATGACACGTGTAACAAAAAGTTTAACAGAACCATAGCCTGCAGTAACGTGAAAAATAGAAAATTTTCTTTAGATCTGGTGGATCTGTCTAAGGAGATTTCCAAGCAGAATTTTAGCTGTGTACGGTAGCAAGAAGTATAGAGAGATAAGGTAATGTTTGACTTTAAGTAGAATTTAGTCAAAATATAAAGAAGCCAAGACTTGTTGAGCTAGAAAATAATGTTTTTCACTGCATGTCTTTCCATACAGGAAGAAAAAAAAATAGTTTTCATAAAAGGAAATAACATCAGAGCAAAGGTAAATTCCAGGATGCTGCTACCAAAACATAATCCCAAGATAACATTGACATCACTAAGGTGGGGGTGGGTGGGAGGGGGGGATGATTGTAAATGCTTTGTTAAGACATCAGAAAGATATAAGGCAGTGCCTTGTAGACCATATCATCTAGGCCAGGGGTCAGAAAACTTTTTTTTTTCTCTTTGAAATCACCAGATGGTAAAATATTTTAGACTGTTGGCCATATGATCGCTGCAACAACATTTAATTGTCATTGTCTAGAAAGCAGACACAGACAATACAAAAATGAATGAGTGTGGCTGTGCTCTAATAAACCTATATACAAAAAACAGGTGGCAGGCCAAATTTAGTCCACAGGCCAAGTTTGCTAACCCTGAGCTAGACAAAAAGGTATCTAAATTTCATAAGGGAATTCCTTCTAGACTTCATCTAATAAACCAAAAGACCTTAAGAATCCTAAAGTTTCCCAGTATCACCTCTCATTCCACACCAGAGAAAGGCCTGTGTCACAGAAATGTCAGGGTGTTCCTCGTGTCCAAGTCCCAGTATTATTCACATACACATAAAAACCACATTGTTTAAAAGAGAACTGTATTAGGAGATGTGCCGTTATGTTGTGACAAAGGTGACAAAGGTGGCTCAAAATGAAAGTAGTTGTCTTTTCTTCAACCTTTTATACTTAGGAAGCATATTGGGAAATCTCAGCAACAAACAGAAGTTATTTCTAATGAAAAAGGAAAGTGACTCAGAGTCAGAACCAAGCATCAGAAGGTAAAACCAAAACCATAGAAAACCACCCTGAGGGGAAAGGACTGGGACCTAATCAAGGGACTGGTTCATATAACTGGCTGTCAGGAACCAATGACTTCTACTGTACATCCCATTCTTCCTATTTCCTAATGGGAATACCCAAATGAATGCCTGCCTCCACATTACATGTTGAATGTAGGAGGTACAGGTAATTTGTCTCTTTAGCTCAAAGATTTTCAGATAAAAGGACTTGCATGCTTGAAGCTTTGATCTCAAGGAGCCTCCTCTATACCTTGACATAACTGAGATGATGAGATTCTAGACTTTTAGCTGAGGCTTGAACTTAAACTGATGATGTACTAGTATGATCTATTGGGGTATAGAGTGCATTCACTCTAAAATACATTTTAAAATACAATAAATAAAATACATTTATTTTACATGTAGAAAAGATGTGAATTGTTATTATCAGAGGAAAGACTGTTTCAGATTGCATTTTGCAAAGAGGACTTCAGTAAGATGTCTTATTATACATAGTCTTCTGCAAAATGATCCTGTGAGTCTCTAAACAAGAGTCTAACTCTCCGTACCACTGAATCTGAGTAGGTCCTGAGAATGCTACCAGCAATATAATGCAGCAAATTATGTTGTTTTACTTTCAAGGCTGTGCTTCTGCATGGGCCTTTTGGAATATTGATTTGAGGATGCTCTTTCACAACTCAGAAACCATATGTTGAGAAACTCAAGCCAAATGGAAATACCATTAGTAGGTACCACATTTGCAAACCTAACTCAAGTCTGAGTCAACATTCAGCATCAACCACTAGCCATGCTAGTTTGCCATCTTGGACATTCAAGACCAATGGAAAGTTTAGATGTCTAAAGCCACTATCTAATGGAAATTTTATGAAAATCATAAATAAGAATTGCTTAGCCAAGCCTAGTCAAACTATAGAACTATGAGACACAATGGTAAATTTTTATTTAAAGTTATCAAATATTGGGCCAGTTTGTTATGCTGAAATTGGTAATCAGAACATGTAATTAATTCATAGACTGCATATTATTATATGGCTCAAAACCTCGACCAGATTATTTTAAGTATAAAACACTAGTTATCAACATTTTTAATGCTTTTACTATATACGTCATCATCAAAGTCATTGAAATGAAGATTATGAGTTGGCAGAAAAAAAGAGATCATAGATACTAGGTAGTCATTTGAGACAGTATGTTCAATTACATGTGATGAAAGCTACAGCATTGGTGGTTAAATAGAAACCATTATCAGTCATCTTTTCGCAATTAAATATTACTTGACAAATATTTCCCTAAAGGAGTCAGAAAGACTAATGGTCAGAGATTCCATCATTCTGCCATATAAAAAGTGTTTAGACCTTAAATCAGGAAGTTTCATTTTTTGAGATTCCTACTCTCAGTAGCATGATTAATTTTCATGATACCATATCTTTGACAGGTTACCGAAATTTGTGTACTTACGATAATTTGCATCAGCTTGTTACTGAAAAATAACATAAAAATAATCAAAGATTTAAATGAATTATGCTTCTCAAAATATTGTAACAAAACAGAGAATGTAAAAAAGTGGTATTCTGTACCAATAGTCAACTTTTTAATAGTCTTACTTTCAAAAGTTGATAGATCTAGAAAAACGTCTCTCACATTATCCATTTAGAAATGTTGATTTTTTTTTGCCTTCTTCCTGATACCAAGAAATATGTTATTACTCTAAAAAATGGTTATATATATATATGGTTTGATATATATAAAACCATAATGTAAACAACATAATCTTCTAAAATTTTTCATTCTCTTCAGGACAATAAGTATATGTACTTGCTTAATTCTGTCATTTGTGGGACTTTGAAAAAAAGTTTTAGAAATACTGATATATGGCAAGGTTGGAGAATAACAAAATACCTGTTTCATTAAAATACAGTAAATATGGGGCACCTGGGTGGCTCAGTCAGTTAAGTAAGTGTCCAACTTCGGCTCAGGTCATGATCTCGTGGTTTGTGAGTTTGAGCCCCATATTGGGCTCTGTGCTGACAGCTCAGATCCTGGAGCCTGCTTCAGATTCAGTGTTTCCCTCTCTCTCTGCCCCACCCCTGCTTGTGCTCTGTCTCTCTCTGTCTCTCTGTCTCTCTCTCAAAAATGAAGAAATGTTAAAAAAATTTTTTAATAAAATAAAATACAGTAAATGCAAGACAGTATTCCTAAATGGTGATAATCTGAAAAACAAACTGAGGGTAAATTACTAAGGCTCTTGCAAGTCCAAAAAAATTAGAAATTTTTCCAACAGGTAATAAAAAGCTATTTTATAATGTATTTTGGGAAATGAATTTAGGAGACCAGAATATTGTCCTAGTAAATTTAACCTGAGGAGATTACACGAGACACAATGTTAAAGCACATTGGAGAGGAACATACTAACAGCAGGGAACTAGTACCTAAATCAGTATAGACACACTATTGAAAGGAAAGAGAGACACCCTCTTGATGACCTTCTCCAGCAATGCCTCTGTCATCAATCTCTCAGGGGGAGCCAAGATGGTGGAACAGCATGGAAGTTTTTTTTGCATCTTGCATCCATTAAATATAGCCAGATCAACACTAAGCCATCCTGCACACCTAGAAAACTGATCTGAGGATTAACACAACCATCTGCACAACCTGAACCACAGAACTTAGCAGGTACACGGTGTGGAGAGGTGAAGTGGGGTAGAGAGAAGTTGCAGAGGACAGGGAGCTGTTTTTGCTTGAGGAGAGAGGACAGAGATGGTGGGGGTAGAATGTGGGAAAAGCACCCCCCCCCAAAAGCAGGTGGAGAGAAAGTGGAAAAGTGGAAACAGCTACAGGGACTGAACTAAAAAGTGAGAAAGGAGAAAGGAGAGGGTTTAAATTCCATTAAGACTTTATAAACCGGGGGAGTGCAGAGTCTGAAATTCCGCAGCTCAATACCTGGTGGTGTTCTGGTGGGAAGGGTGAATCCCAGGAATAGAGTGAAGTCCAGGGTTCCTCAGGCAACACAGGGAGAGGCAGTTTCTCTACTCAGCGGACATTTGGTAGAGGCTTGCAGCCCCCCACAGGCAAAGGCCCCAGTGGACCCCAGAAAACAATCACACTCACAGGTGCTGGAACAAGGTCATTAAAAGTGAAGCCTGGTGCCAGATGTGTGTTGTGATTTTCCATAATCCCTGAAACGCTGCTTCTACACGATGTCGTGAATTTTTTCTGGGACAGACTGGCACCCAGCCATAGTCTCTGGTCATTGGAAGCCATACGGTCCCGCAAACGTTCCTGGGTGCGGCCAGCACTGGGCCATTGCTCAGTGAGACATTCTCCCAGAGGATCTGAGCGGATCAAAGCTGCAGTCCCTCAGAAGTAGGGGGTCGGGAAAAACAGCCACATCTGAGATAAAAACTCAGGAGGGAGGTGCCTCCTGGCAACCTGCAGGCATGGTCATGGACAGTGCAAAAGTGGGTAGCCAACGGAAGCCAAAGACAAAGGACAGGTGTGCAATCACTGGTCTAGGAGAGCACAGGGTTCTGATACTAGACTGGGTAGCTGGGTGATGCCACTTTCACCCCTCCCACACATGTACATACACACTTACAAGTACCACAACAATCCACGGCAGAAAACTAAGCAGCGCCATCTAGTGGAGAATGGAGCTGTTACACTAAGACCCGCCCAACTGGGCCAACCTCACTCTTCAGGAACACAAAGGCCTCCACCTGCTGAATTGATGGACTATAAAGTGCTTCATGGTTTGACTTCTAGGGGAAAATGATGTAATTTCAATCATATTTCAGTCTGTTTGCTGGTCCATCTATTCAATTTTATTTTTTTTTCTTTTTCATTTCTTTTCTTTTTCTTGAATACAGAAAGAGAAAATATTTATTTTTATTTTCAACTTTTATTAAAAATATTTTTTCTTTAATGTTTTTCTACTATATTTTTACTTTTTTGTAAATTTTTCAAATTCTATTTTACTTCCATCATTTCATTTTATTTCATTGTATTCATTTTTTCAAATTTTCAAATGTTTTCTTTCTTTTTTCCCCCTTTTCTCTCTAATCTATCAAGCCCCTTTCAACACCCAACCAAAACACACCTAGGATCTAGCATCGTTTAACTGATTTCTCTGTGTGTGTGTGTGTGTGTGTGTAATTTTTTAATTTTAATTTTTTTCATTTTAATTTTTTTACCTCATTAATTCCTTTTCTTCCTTCAAAATGATGAAATGTAGGAATTTACCCCAAAAGAAAGAGCAGGAAGAAACGTCAGCCAGGGACTTAACCAACACAGATACAAGCAAGATGCCTGAACTAGTATTTAGAATCACAATAAGAATAATACTAGCTGGGGTCGAAAATAGATTAGAATCCCTTTCTGTGGAGATAAAAGAAGTAAAAGCTAGTCAGGATGAAATAAAAAAATGCTATAATTGAGCTGTAATCTTGAATGGATGCCATGGTGGCAAAGACTGAGGAGGCAGAGCAGCAAATTAGTGATACAGAGGACAAACTTATGGAGAATAATGAAGCAGAAAAAAAGAGGGAAACTAAGGCAAAAGAGCATTATTTAAGAATTAGAGAAATCAGTGACTCATTAAAAAGGAACAACATCAGAATCATAGGGGTCCCAGAAGAGGAAGAGAGAGAAAAGGGGGTAGAAGGGTTATGTGAGCAAATCATAGTGGAAAACTTTCCTAACCTGGGGAAAGACACGGGCATCAAAATCCAGGAAGCACAGAGGACTCCCATTAGATTCAACAAAAACTGACCATCACCAAGGCATATCACAGTCAAATTCACAAAATACTCAGGCAAGGAAAGAATAATGAAAGCAGCAAGGGAAAAAAAGTCCTTAACCTACAAGGGAAGATAGATCAGGTTTGCACCAGACCTATCCACAGAAACTTGGCAGGCCAGAAAAGGAGTGGCAGGATATATCCAATGTGCTGTATCAGAAAAATATGCAGCCAAGAATTCTTTATCCAGCAAGGCTGTCATTCAAAATAGAAGGAGAGATAAAAAGTTTCCCAAACAAAAATTAAAGGAGATTGTGACCACTAAACCATTTCTGAAGGAAATTTTAAGGGAGACTCTCTGAGGGGAGAAAAGATGAAGAAAGAAAGAAAGAAAGAAAGAAAGAAAGAAAGAAAGAAAGAAAGAAAGAAAGAAAGAAAGAAAGAAAGAAAGAAAGAAAGAAAGAAAGAAAGAAAGAAAGAAAGAAAAAAAAAAAGAAAGAAAGAAAGAAAGAAAGAAAGAAAGAAAGAAAGAAAGGCCAAAAGCAACAAAGACTAGAAAGGACCAGAGAATACCACCAGACACTCCAATGCTACAAAACATAATGGCAATAAATTCATATCTTTCAGTACTCACTCTAAATGTCAATGGACTAAATGCTCCAATAAAAAGACATATGGTAACAATGGATAAGAAAACAAGATCCATCTATATGCTGTTTACAAGACACTCACTTTACACCTAAAGACAACTTCAGACTAAAAGTAGGGGATGGAGAACCATCTATCATGCTAATGGTCGACAAAAGAAAGCCGGAGAAGCCATTCTTATATCAGACAATCTAGATTTTAAAGTAAAGACAGTAACAACAGATAAACAAGGGCATTATATCATAATTAAGGGGTCTACCCACCAAGAAGACCTAATTGTAAACATTTATGTTCCAAATGTGACAGCACCCAAATATATAAATCAATCAATCACAAACATAAGAAACTCATTGATAATAATACCATAATAGTAGGGGACTTCAACACCCCACTTACAACAATGGACAGATCACCTCATCAGAAAATCAACAAGGAAACAATGGCTTGAATGACACACTGGACCAGATGGATTTAACATATATATGCAGAAGATTTCATCCTAAAGCAGCGGAATATAAATTCTTCTCCAGTGCACACAGAATGTTCTCCAGAATAGATCACATACTGGGATACAAAAAGCCCTCAACAACTACAAAAAGATCAAGATCATACCGTGCAGATTTTCAGACCATGACACTATGAAACTCAAAATCAACCACAAGAAAAAATTTGGAAAGATAACAAAATACTTGGAAACTAAAGAACATCCTACTAAAGAATGAATGGGCTAACCAAGAGGTTAAAGAGGAAATGAAAAAGTACATGGAAGCCAATGAAAATGATAACATCATAGCCCAAAACCTCTGGGATTCAATGAAGGTGGTCATAAAAGTATATAGCAATCTAGGCCTTCCTAAAGAAGGAAGAAAGATCTCAGATACACAACCTAATCTTACACCTTAAAGATCTGGAAAAAGAACAGCAAATAAAACCCAAAACCAGCAGAAGATGGGAAACAACAAATATTACAGCAGAATCAACTAGAGCAGAAACCAAAAAAACAGTAGAACAGATCAATGAAACCAGAAGCTGGTTCTTTGAAAGAATTAACAAAATTGATAAACCACTAGCCAGTTTGATCAAAAAGAAAAAGGAAAGGACCCAAATAAATAAAATCAAGAATGAGAGGAGAGAGATCACAACCAACACAGCATAAATAAAAACAATAAAAAGAGACTACTATGAGCCATTATACGCCAATAAAATGGGCAATCTGGAAGAAATGGACAAATTCCTAGAAACATATACACTACCAAAACTGAAACAGGAAGAAATAGAAAATTTGAACAGACCCATAACCATTAAGGAAATCAAATTAGTAATCAAAAATCTCCCAAAAAACAAGAGTCCAGGGCCAGACAGCTTTCCAGGGGAATTCTACCAAACATTTAAGGAAGAGTTAACACCTATTCTCTTGAAGGTGTTCCAAAAAGTAGAAATGGAAGGAAAACTTCCAAACTCTTTCTATGAAGCCAGCATTACCTTGATTCCAAAACCAGCCAGAGACCCCACTAAAAAGAACTATAGACCAAATTCCCTGATGAGCATGGATGCAAAAATCCTCAACAAGATATTAGCCAACCAGATCCAACAAAACATTAAAAAAATTATTCACCACGACCAAGTGAGATTTATACCTCAGATGCAGGGCTGGTTCAATATCTGCGAAACAATCAATGTGATCAATCACCATCAATAAAAGAAAGGACAAGAATCACATGATCCTCAGGGCGCCTGGGTGGCTCAGTCAGTTGAGCGTCCGACTTTGGATCAGGTCATGATCTCGTGGTTTGTGAGTTCGAGCCCCGTGTCAGGCTCTGTGCTGACAGCTCAGGGCCTGGAGCCTGCTTCAGATTCTGTGTCTCTCCATCTCTCAGCCCCTCCCTTGCTCATGCTCTGTGTCTCTCTGTCTCTCAATAATAAATAAATGTTAAAAAAAATTTTAAATAAAAAAATGTTTTAAAAAGAATCACATGATCCTCTCAATAGATGCAGAAAAAGCATTTGACAAAATACAGCATGCTTTCTTGATAAAAACCCTCAAGAAAGGAGGGATAGAAAGATCATACCTCGAGATCATAAAAGCCATATATGAAAGACCCAACGCTAATATCATCCTCAAGGCAGAAAAACTGAGAGCTTTCCCCCTAAGGTCAGGAACAAGACAGGATGTCCACTCTCACCACTGTTATTCAACATAGTATTGGAAGTCTTAGCCTCAGCAATCAGACAACACAAAGATGTGAAAGGCATCCAAATCATCCCAGAGGAGGTCAAACTTTCACTCTTCACAGATGACATGGTTCTCTATATGGAAAACCCAAATGATTCCACCAAAAAACTGCTAAAACTTTTCATGAATTCAGCAAAGTGGCAGGATATAAAATCAATGCACAGAAATTAGTTGCATTCCTATACACCAAGAATGAAGCAACAAAAAGAGAAATCAAGGAGTTGGTCCCTTTTACAATTGCCCAAAAACCATAAAATACCCAGGAATAAATCTAACCAAAGAGGTGACAAATCTACACACTGAAAACTATACAAAGCTTATGAAAGAAATTGAAGAAGACACACAAAAAAATGGGAAAGGATTTCATGCTCCTGGATAAGAAGAACAAATATTCTTAAAATGTCAATATTACCCAAAGCAATCTACATATTCAATGCAATCCCTATCAATATAACACCAGCATTCTTCACAGGGCTAGAACAAACAGTCCTAAAATTTGTATGGAATCAGAAAAGACCCTGAATAGCCAAAGCAGTCTTGAAAAAGAAAACCAAAGCAGGAAGCATTATAATCCCCTACTTAAAGCTGTATTACAAAGCTGTAATCATCAAGACAGTGTGGTAATGGCACAAAAACAGACACTCAGATAAATGGAACAGAATAGAGAACCCAGAATGGACCCACAAATGTATGGCCAACTAATCTTTGACAAAGCAGGAAAGAATATCCAGTGGAATAAAGACAGTCTCTTCAGCAAGTGGTGCTGGGAAAACAGGACAGCGACATACAGAAAAATGAACCTGGACCACTTTCTTACACCATACACAAAAAAATTTTCTTACACCAAACTCAAAATCGATGGAAGACCACAACATAAGACAGGAAGCCATCAAAATCCTTGAGGAGAAAGCAGGCAAAACCTCTTTGACCTTGGCCACAGCAACTTCTTACTCAACACATCTCCAGAGGCAAGAGAAACAAAAGCAAAAATGAACTATTGGGACCTCATCAAAATTAAAACCTTCTGCACAGCGAAGGAAACGATCAGCAAAACTAAAAGGCAACCGATGGAATCAGAGAAGATATTTGCGAACAACATATCAGATAAAGGGTTAGTATCCAAAATCTATAAAGAACTTCTCAAACTCAATCCCCAAAAAACAAGTAATCCAGTGAATAAATGGGCAAAGGCAAAAGACATGAATAGACACTTCTCCAAAGAAGACATCCAGGTGGCCAACCAACACATGAAAAAATGCTCCACATCACTCAGCATCAGGGAAATGCAAATCAAAACCACAATGAGATACCACCTCACACCCATCAGAATGGCTAACAACAACTCAGGCAACAACTGATGTTGGCGAGGATGCAGGGAAAGAGGATTTCTTTTTCACTGCTGGTGGGAATGCAAACTGGTGCGGCCACTCTGGAAAACAGTATGGAGGTTCCTCAAAAAATTAAAAATAGAACTACCCTACAACCCAGCAATTGCACTACTAGGTACTTGTCCAAAGGATACAGGTATGCTGTTTTGAAGGGACACATGCACCCCAATGTTTATAGCAGCACCATCAACAATAGCAAAGTATGGAAAGAGCCCAAATGTCCAGCAATGGATAAATAGATAAAGAACACACACACACACACACACACACACACACACTGGAGTATTGCTAGGCAATCAAAACAAATGAAATCTTGCTATTCACATGTACGTGGATGGAACTAGAGGGTATTATGTTAAGTGAAATTAGTCAGAGAAAGACAAATGTCATATGACTTCACTCATATGAGGACTTTGAGACACAGAACAGATGAACACAAGGGAAGGGAAGCAAAAATAATATAAAAACAGGGAGAGGGGCAAAACATAAGAGACTCTTAAATATGGAGAACAGAGGGCTGCTGGAGGGATTGAGGGAGGGGGGTGCTAAATGGGTAAGGGGCGTTAAGGAATCTACTCCTGAAATCATTGTTGCACTATATGCTAACTTGGATATAAATTAAAAAAAAATTTAATTTAAAAAAAAGAAAGGAAGGAGAGACGGAAGGAAGTAAAAGAAAAGAAAGCAAGAGAAGGAAAAGTGAGGAGAAAGGAGGAGAGATGAGAGGTCAAGAGATAGAGAAGTGAGAAAAGGTAGGAGGAGGGACCAAAACAAAACACAAGTTATTTATTTATTGGCATGCTACGGTTTCAAAAGTTATTAGAACATACATTTTTCTTTGGGCAGCTGTGGCAAGCTTATTTGCAAAGCAGAGAGATTAGGACTGAAATTAATAACAGAGTTAAAGGGGCACCTGGGTGGCTCAGTCAGTTAAGTGGCCAACTTCACCTTGGGTCATGATCTCGCGATCCATGGGCTCCAGCCCTCTGTTGGAGCTGACAGCTCAGAGCCTGGAGCTTGCTTCGGATTCTGTGTCTCCCTCTCTCTCTGCCCCTCCCCACTCACGCTGTCTCTCTCTGTCTTTCAAAAATGAATAAACATTAAAAAAAATTGTTTTAAATGAAAAAAAATAGTAGAGTTTAGAAATCCAAACTCCATCTTCATGTTGCCTTTTAGTTTGCAGCACCTGGAAAATACGTATGAAAAGACTTACGCTGAGTTACTAGAGTCTTCTGGAATTCCCCTCAAGTTCATTAGCTTCTGCATTGGTCTCTGCCTGCTTTTAGCCTGTTTAACTTCCTTGTCCACTGTAGATATGTTCTCTCCCCTTCAGTCCCAGTTGTTAGTATACTAGCTTATTATCTTACTGAACACTGCAGCTCTTTCAAGTGTTTTCCAGGATCAGAGACTTTGTCACCTGACTAGCTTCTTCCTCTGCCCACCTTTCACCCCAGGTATTTTCACTATTTGCATACCCTGGACTTCCATCCCCATACCTGGGAAAACGTGCTGTGCTTCTCTCTCAATGTGCCACCAATGCCATCAGTTTCTCCTATATTAGAACTTTAGATCCCTCTAAAGTTCTATGGGACTATGATTTGGTTATTTTCCCTACTGTTTCTGAGTATCTGTAGTGGGCACTACAAGAAAATCAGGATAAATTATGAAAGATATATTGTATTCCGTTGGTTTTTAGAAGCTCAAAGATTTTTTTTAATCCCATTAGTGGAAACAATGTAACTTGTTAAAACTAAACCTAGAAAAATAAATCTATTCTCAAATACTACTGTAGTAATCTATTAAAGTACAGCATGGCTGAAACTTCTGCAGTTCTTAGTAAAGTATTTTATTGGGGATAATGAAGCACTTGATGACAGTCTGCTATTTCTTATGACTATAAACCAAAATATGTACATTTTTGGAAGCATGAACTGCACAGTATCCCAAACAATGCAGATCTCCTAGCAATACAAACATAGCGTAATGTAAAATCTCCCAAACTTTATTTCAATGAAATCTAAAATAGTAATGTCTATCAGATAGATAGAAGTATTTCAACATTTCAATTTCTGTTTTATTTTCTCAAGCAATAATTGGTTTAAAGAGATATTGCTAAATACCTGATACTACATAGCTGAACCATAAAATTTCACAAAAAAACCTAGGCTTTTCATTCCAATTATTGCAAAGATATAGATTGGATTAGCACCTATCATGATTATATTTTTGATGAAATATATTCAATATTAATAAATGCTCAAGAAAATATGGTGAGTGAGGATACTTTATGTTTCTGTAATGAAATTTAATTGATACCCAACTCACTCCAAATGGGATTTCTTATCAAAATAGTTAGCATAAACATAATAACACAAAATTTATTCAACATATCAAACTACAGGCCAGGATGAGGAGTTGGAATCATAAAACTTGTGACATTTATGTCTATATAGACTTAATTAAAAATAAGAATGTACTATGGATATTGATACATCTGAAATTTCTTCTCTTGTTTTCATTTCACAAGAGACTGCAGTAGGGCTGAAGTTGATTTCTGCCACTATAATGGGGGTCACAGTTTCTGTGTCACTGGTTCACAGAAAAAGAGCAGAAATGCTTTGTCACTTGGTATGTTTATTTCCTGTAAATATTTTTCTTTCAGGAACTATTGAAAAACCCTACCTTTTTAAATCACTTTTGAAGACTCAACATTTGCTGATTATAAAGTTACAAATTGCAAAACTGCTCAAAATGCAGAGTATCAGTTTTTCCCTCCAAGAGTAAATCTCATCAACACAGAGGAAGAGTTACTGTTTACCAGATGAGGGCAGCAGAGGGACATAATACAGGTAAAAGAAAGGCCATGTTGGGTTGTCAATAATCCTAATTTAAGAATCTCGAATGCAGAAGTCCAGGCACTGCGAACATATGTAAATGAGAGTTTGAAGCAACAGTGATAGTGTCTAGAAATAGCTTGGGAAGGAAAGACTTTAGCCTTCCTTCTACCTTAATCTTTATTGCCCTATCCTCATTTTTGGATATGAGCAATTTTATTAAAATTAACTTTATATAAGGTTCTATACAAATGCTTGTTTAGATTACTTATTACAAAAAGATTGCTTTCCCTGCACAGCAATTATAAAGCTGCCACCACTATTGCCCATTTTAGGAATTGCCATATATTATTTTACAGGTGCTGTAGGAACAATACCCAGGCAAAAAATTAACTCAAAGATCAGAAGAGATTAGAACAAACTCCATATAACTGATCTACAGATGAATTTCTATTATTTGGAGGGCTACAGTTGCATTTAAAATGTCTTCACTTTTGGAAAAAGGACGTGGTAAAATTAAAATACATATTTCAATCAAAATCAAGATGTATCATTTGCAAATATCTTCTTCTATTATATAGGTTGCCTTTTAACTTTGTTGTTTCCTTCACTACACAGTTTTTATTTTGATGAAGTCTCAATAGTCCCAATAGTTCATTTTTCCTTTTGTTTCCTACATCTGTAGATGTGTCTAGTAAGAAGTAGCTACAACCAAATGGGTTGCTGCCTGTTTTCTCCTCTAGAATTTTGATGGTTTCCTCACATTTAGGTCTTTCATCCATTTTTAATTTATTTTTGTGTATGGTGTAAGACAATGGTCCAGTTTCATTCGTTTGCATGTTCCTGTCCAGTTTTCCCAACACCATTTGTGGACGACATTGTCTTTTTTCCATTGGATATTCTTTCCTGCTTTGTCGAAGATTAGTTAACCATACAAGTGTGGGTTCATTTCTGGGTTTTCAACTCTGTTTCATTGATCTATGGGGTCTCTTTTTGTGCCAGTACCATACTGTCTTGATGATTACAGTCTTGTAGATAGCTTGAAGTCTGGAATTGTGATGCCTCCAGCTTTGCTTTTCTTTTTCAAGATTACTATGGCTATTCAGGGTCTTTTGTGATTTCCTACAAAATTTAGAAGTGCTTGTTCTAGCTCTGTGAAAAATGGTATTTTGATAGGGACCATATTAAATCTACAGATTTAAATCTAAGATTACTTTGGTAGTATGGATATTTTAACAATATTTCTTCTTCCAATCCATGAGCATGGGATGTTTTTCCATTTCCTTGTGTCATCTTCCATTTCTTTTCATAAGTTTTCTATGGTTTTCAGAGTACAGACCTTTTACCTTTTTTGGTTAGGTTTATTCCTAGGTATCTTAGGGTTTTTGGTGCAGTTGTAAATGGGATTAATTCCTTGATTTCTCTTTCTACTGCTTCATTATTAGTGTATAGAAATGCAACAGGTTTCTGTACATTGATTTTATATCCTGAAATTGCTGAATTTGTGTATCAGTTCTAGCAATTTTTGGTGGAGTTTTTTGAGTTTTCTACATAGCGTATCATGTCATCTGCGAATAGTGGAAGTTTGACTTCTTTCTTGCCTATTTTAATGACTTTTATTTCTTTTTGTTGTCTGATTTCTGAGGCTAGGACTTCCAGTACTATGTTGAGAAATGGGCAGAAGACATGAATAGACATTTTTCCAAAGAAGACATCCAGATGGCTAACAGACACACGAAAATATGCTTTACATCACTCATTATCAGGGAAATATAAATCAAATCCATGAAGAGATACCACCTCACACCTGTCAGAATGGCTAAAATTAACAACACAGGAAAATAAAAACACAGGAAGCAGAAAATGTTGGCAAGGATGCAGAGGAACCCTCTTACACTGTCAGTGGGAATGCAAACTGGGTGCAGCCACTCTGGAAAACAGTATGGAGGTTCTTCAAAAAGTTAAAAATAGAACTACTCTATGATCCAGCAATTGTACTACCAGGTATTTATCCAAACCAAAATGCTGATTGGAAGGGGCACAGCACCTCAATTTTCATAGCAGTGCTATCAACAATAGCGAAATTATGGAAAGAGCCCAAATCTCCATCGACTTGTGAATGGATAAAGAAGCTGTGGTATATATACCAATAGAATATTACTCAACTATCAAAAAAAATGAAATCTTGCATTTGTAATAACATGGATGGAGCTAGATTTTATTATGCTACGCGATGTAAGTCAGTCAGAGAAGGACAAATACCATATGAATTCACTCATATGTGGAATTTAATAAACAATACAGATGAACATAGGGAAAGGGAAAAATGAGAGAGAGAGAGAGAGAGGGGGGAAAATCATGAGAGACTTTTAACTGTAGAGAAGAAACTGAGGGTTGCTGGAGGGGAGGAGGGTAGGGATGGGCTAAACGGGTGATGGATATTAAGGAGTACATTTGTTGTGATGTGCACTGGGGTGTTATATCTAAGTGATGAATCACTAAATTCTACTCTTGAAGCCAATATTACAGCATATGTTAAGTAACCAGAATTCAAATAAAAGTTGAAACAACAAACAATAATAAAAATCATTCATCAAACCATATTTACTTGATAAATATTAGTAAATTCTTCCTTCCATTTTCTCACATTATGTTACATAGATCTATCTCATCGCCTACTATATTTCATAATACATTATAAGACCTGCTTATATAGCTGCTTACTATTACTAATGCATTGTGGCATTTTATTTTCTATTTTTTTATGTTTTTCTCAAGATTACTTTAGAAAGATTTTTGTTTTGACATTTTTCTTGGAGATCCTGGGTGGCTCAGCTGGTTGAGTTGACTGACTCTTGGTTTTGGCTCAGGTCATGATCTCATAATTTGTGTGTTCAAGCCACACATCGGGATCCATGTTGACAGTGAGAAGCCTGCTTAGGATTCTATCTCTCTCTGCCCCTCCTCCCCTGCTCATTCTCTTGCTCTCTCAAAATAAATAAACTTTAGGGGTGCCTGAATGGCTCAGTCAGTTAAGTGTCCCACTTTGGCTCAGGTCATGATCTAGGGGCTCATAGGTTTGAGTCTGCCCCCCTTCCATCAGGCTCTGTGCTGACAGCTCAGAGCTTGGAGCCTGCTTCACATTCAGTGTCTCCCTCTCTCTCTTCCCTTCCACCACTCATGCTCTGTCTCTCTCTCTAAGATAAATAAACATTTCAAAAAGAAGCCTTAAAAAATAAATAAAATAAAACTTTTCTTCTCCCTTCCCCCACAACAATGACAAGATACTGGAATTTTTATCTCATTTGTATTTTACTAGAAGTTAATAGATTCTAAATTTATTCAAGTTCATCTCAGAAATCTCTAGGAAGAATGCTCATTTTTCTATATAAGTTACACTTTCATCATTAAATTGCCCTATTCTTATTATGGAGAATTAAATCTTTATTATCTTTCAAATTCAAACAAAGATTTACTAATATATAAAAACATTTATTGGTATTCAAATTATTAGTACATACCTAATCACTTTAAAATATTTTAAATAGTTATAATGAGTTGTTTATTTTTGTATGCTTTCATTTTGGCAAAATAATGTCTCATTTTGTGACTGATGCTGTAATAATCATGGTTCATACAGTGTTGCACAACTAGTTCATAAATGTCCTGGAAGTGATTACACTGTCACTGCTGGTTGCCGCCTAACTTTTATTCTCCCTTTTCTTCACAACATCAATAATCAGCACCACCAAAAAACTTGATTTTTTTCTTTGCAATGATGTTAAAAATAATCAATTTCATGAATTTCCTTGCAGCTGGAATTGGCTATGTAACTCAGTTTGAATCCATAACATATATATTGAAAGACGCTGTTGGGGACTTCTGAACAAAGGCCTTTAAAAGTAGGTAAATTTAGTTTAGACATACTCTGCTGTTTTTTGCCCTTCCCCCTTTCCTCCTGTCTAGATTATGGAAGTAGCATCCAGAGGGAAAATTGTTATATGAGGGGATTTTATGTTCTTATAGCTAAACACATTCTTGATTAACACAGATATTATTCAATCATCTGGGCTCAATCATTTGTCTCTAGAATTTGATGGGTAATAAGATAGTCGACTAAAAATATGGATTTGGGAGCCATTTACATTTATTTTTATGTATTGCCATGGTTTTTATTTTTTTTAATGTTTATTTATTTTGAGAGAGAGAGATAAAGAGAGCATGCATGCAAGCAGGGTAGGGGCTGAGAGAGAGAGGGAGAGAGAGAATCTCAAGCAGGCTCAGCATTATTAGCACAGAACCCAATATGCGGCTCGAACTCATGAACTGTGAAATCATACCCTGAGCCAAGATCAAAAGTCAAGCACTTAACTGACTGAGCCACCCAATTGCTCCCTCTGCTATGGTTTTTAAATTATTGAAGTTGATGAAAGGAGCAAGATGAGAATAAAGAAGAATCTAGAACACTGACGGCTATGGTTCAGATCATGAAAGTGTGTTGTACTGTTCATAACTCATAGATATATTGCTCATAAACTCATTGCTATTGATATCCATAGGACTTACTCCTGTTTATTTTCTTAAATCTTATTTTAGATGTTTGTTTAAGAGAAAAGTGGAAAACCTAAGTTGGAAACATCAGATACCATCAACAGTTTTGAGAAGTGGAACAAGAAGCAAAATAAGAAATAAGTAAAAGAAATGGGATAAGAAAAATAATTTCTAAGACAAAAGAAGTCACAGAATGTATGAGTGTTAACAGCAGTGGTCAAGTACAGGAGTAAACATTAATAATATAAGGAGTAACAGGAGAGCATTGTTGGAAATATGTCCTGAGGATGGAATCTACTACACATATGTTGGGAATATCTTCAGATAGGAATATGGATGTTATTCTGTAGTGACAAAATGAATCCAGAGTATGTGAGTATGCATGCCGGTACAGGCCGGTGGTAATCTATGTGTCCTGGATTAAGTTCCCTAGAAGCAGAAACTAAGGTGCAATTCTTGTACAAGTAGTTGATCCAGTAAGTACTCATGGGAGGAAAACCTATGAGGAAGAAAGGCAACTGAGGTTGATCCTCTTCTGTTGGTGCATCATTGGCTGAGGGTCATTTGCCAGTGATGTCAGGGGGCTGACCTCCTGAGCACTTGTGGCAAAGATAACTCCTGGGGCCAAGGGCAACTGTCTGGAGAAATGTACGGTAATAAGTAATTAGCAGCAATACTCACAGCAGCTTGAGATTGGATGCATCTGGACAAGTACAACTCTATGGGAATAAGTTTCTGATTATTTCAGTTCTCTGAAGTAGAAGGCAAGGTTATTAAATAAAAGAAAATGTAAAAGGAGGTGGTAGATATTTGAGGCAAAGAGATAGGATATAAATTAGTCATCTAGAACATTGAGAATGTGATTGGACAAGATATAGTAAGAGCCCACATGAGCTTTTTAGTCATGAGTTTAATGTAAGACAAATCAGTATGTCTTTATAGTGCTTTTCTCCAGCTAGTCTCACTTGAAGAGTGGCTGTAGCTGTGTGTTCAGAGTTTGTGTTGAGCCAGGTTTAACCAAGGTTGTGCATTTTCTGAATTAATATGAGTAAGAAAACAGGGCACAAGGCAATTGACAATATATATTCAAAGGAGTGATTACATTCATTTAATATAAAACTTAAACTGGATAGGAGAGGATGAGAGAACTTCAAAGGCATAGAAATAAGTGAAAGAAAAGACCATCAGTACATTAACAATCTTACTGGAGTCAAATGAATGTTAGGAACAGCTCCAAGAGAGGGATGTGTTGTACCAATCAAGGTTGTCCAGTAAAGCAGCAGCAGAACCAATCAGGGGTGTGTGTGTGTGTGTGTGTGTGTGTGTGTGTACTGGGGTAGTATTCATATAAATCTAAATCTATAAATAAATGACCTTGAACTACATGGGTTTGAACTGCATGGGTCCATTTCTATGTGGCTTTTTAAAGATAAATACAGTACTATAAATGTATTTTCTCTTCTTTTGTTTTTCATCACATATTCTTTTCTGTAGCTCACTCCATTGTAAGAAAACACTATATAATACATATAACATATAAAGTGTGTTAATTGACTATGTAGTAGGTAAGGCTACTGGTCAACTGTAGGCTTAATTTTGGGGGAGTCAAAAGTTATTATTGAATTTTTGACTGTGGGGGAGTGTCATTCTCTCTAAACCCTCCATTGTTCAAAGGTCAATTGTATATCTAGATCTATCTAGATCTACCCATACATATCTATGGATACCATAGATTGATCTGTCTATATCTATCTATATATTTAAGTATGTTATAGATAAACAAATATACACTTGATAAAAGGGAGAGATGGATTAATTTTGAAGAATTGATTTATGTTATTAATTTCCAGGCTGACAAGTCTGAAATTCACGGGGCATGCTTGCAGAATGAAAACTTTCTTGGGCAAGAGCTAATACTGAAACTTTGAAGCAGAATTTCTTCTTCCTTAGGAAAATCTCAATTCTTCCTTTAAGACCTTTCAGCTGATTGGATGAGGTCCACCTACATTATCAAGGTTATCCTTTATTTAAAGTCAACTGATGGTACATGTTAACCACACCTATGAAGTATTTTCACAGCAATACCTAGATTAGTGTTTGGAATAACAGAATACCATAGTCTAGCCAACCTGATACATAAAGCTATCACATGCATGAACTTGGAACCATTCCAAGGTTGCAATTATTATTGGTAACTTTAGAGTATGATGGTAGGTAGTGGTGAAGCTGGGATTGGGAACAAGATCATTGATCACCAAAGAAGATCAGTTTAAGAAACCAGGTTTTGGAAGGATAAGTGAATACTGAAATTTTCAACAACTCATACAGAAGTAGTATCGGAGAGTCTGATACTGAGCCAGAAGTCCCAAATCATCTATACGTGGGAGGAGTAACCCAGGGGTATAGAATGCCCCAATTTGAGGAAGTTTTTCAACATGTAATTATCTGATGTTCCAAGCTGGGGATCAAATAAAGTAACAACTCAGATCTGCAATAATTAGAAAATGCGATTTGCCCTCAGTCACCTATTCTGACTTCATACTTCCTGTTCAATTACTGAACTCCCTGTTTGACCCAATTCCCAGGCTGCAAGTCAGGGACAGGACTCTAGTCCCTTCTGAAAGTGGTCAAAGATAATAAATTAAGGTCTTATTCCTGATGTAATGTTAGGAGCTAAGTTCTAGTACAAAGCAGTGATCTTACCCCCCCCCCCCCACATACACACACACAGACACCAAGATTGTTTCTAAAACTAGGAACAACATTCAGAAATGGACTGGTGCTCCTGCTCCTCCAAAATTCCCCTACTTAGTTTTGGCAATACTGTAACATGCCAGATGTTCACGCCAGACATACGGACTTTACATAAAGAGTAACATTCACTTTCACACCCTACGTGGGTACAGGTTGATTGATTGCCAAACACTGAATACTTCTCAGGTTTGTTCACCTGTCTCCATCTCTGTAACTGCTGTTCTAATACAAACCACAACTATTTTTGGATATACAGCAATCCTCTCATGTGTCTTCAGACCTACTTTACACTAATTTATTTGAAAAGTACAAAGGGTACTGTGTTAGTCCCCTGCTTAAAGTCCATCACTATTATTTTTGCTTTTAGCACTAAATCCAATATTAAAAATTTTATGACTTCTGCCTCTAAACAAAATTCTGCTGAACAAAATTGTGGAAGCAAAGATGATATTATCTGAGTAGTTTACAGAAAAGGAAAATGACATTTAAATCAGAAAGGCATTGCTGAGATACATTTGGGACCATGTGTATTTGGAGATGAAGGAAATAAGTTAGAAATTAGAGAGATCTAAGAGACAGTATGAATCATGTTTGAAATGGCCTCCTAGTGTAAGCAGGGCATGAGTAACAATTGCAATCCTGGATGTATTTCAAAAACTGATACAGTTGATTACTGATAGAATTTTATTTTTATTCATACATTCTTGAATCTCCTACTTGTAATTATTTGTCATGTTAAAATTAAACATAAACAATGGAAACTATAATGTATAGTATTAATGAGGGGATTTTACATTGAGCAGAAAGTTATGATACATAATTTTTAATTTCTACTTCAAATCATAAATATGATACAGTCTCTCAGAAGTGTGACACAATGCTTTAAATGCATCACTCAGTAGACAAACCATCTCCTTACCTTGTCTTGAGATCTGTATTCATATTGAATTGACTTCCTACAAATTATCAAACACTGGTCAACATTGTCCTTGGAAAATTCAGTTATGATATTACAGCTTTTACAAATTTAATTTAGGAGAGATAATCCTTAGCAAAGAATTGTCCAAAAATATATTATTTATAATGGACTTTATGGCCAAATCAGTCAAATTAAAAGTAAAAACACATTTTTTGTTCAAGGATAATTTTTTTCCAACCAAACGTCTGTCTCTTAGGTGTTAAGTTCAATTCAGTAAGTTACCATTTCAAGATTTTTGCATAAGTATTTTCTACTGAGAAAATGCAGCATTGAGTTCAAGGATATTAGTGGTTGTCTCTTCAGCTAATCTTCCCATGGGTTTAGTTACTCCACCAAGTCCTAGTAACCCATCCAGTAAGATGGGATTGTAATTCCACTACATCCTTTGATTTTCAGACCTGAGGGAAGTGATAGAAGAAACAAAACAAGAAAAAAAGAAAAAAAAAAAAGAGATAAATCCAGAAGGATGCTAAAATAAGTTCATCGTGTGTTACCTAACAGAAAGGAGGTGGGTGAAACAGTCTTTGGCATGAAATGTGTACACATACTTCCATATTTTAGATAAATTTTGAAGTAAATAGTAGTGACAAGATTAATAACTGAAAATGTAGTGTCATTCTGGCCGTGTCAAAAGCAAGAGGATGAATTTAAAATTCTAAGTATTATCCAGTTTCTCAATTTTTCTTAATTGGGTAATTAAATGGAAATACAATCAAGGAAAACGGAGTCACATTTAGAATTTTAAATTCATCATTTTACTTTTTGCAAGGCTGGAGTTGATACCTCTCTTTCTCACCCGCCCCCCCCCCCACATACAGACACACACACACATAATCATATTCTTGATTACTGATATATCCACAAGTAAATCTAGAAAATATTTACAAGACTAACTAACCTACTTACTTTTTGTAAAAGTTCCTTTATGTTTTCTAAGTCTTAGAAAATCCATTAAAAGCAGCCAAAATTAATCTGGAATCACTAAGGGGGAAAATTTTAAAAACATCAGAAAACTTTTATGACCATAAGTTTTCCTGTATTGGCTCAAAATATTTTGTTACTAATTATATCTATAATTTACGTAACAAAACATTTTGATTTCAAAAGTCAACGTCGGGTCCAAGACTTTTATCCCTGCCAACGGTATCACAATCTAATATTAATGTGCTTCACATAGAGATGTTTATCTAACCCCTGGAGTCAGCTCAATTAAGTCTTGGTGTGAGTTAATTTCTGTTTATTGTCATTTTCTCCCCTACAGTTATGATTGATTTAGGCCAGTTATATTTTGAATAGATAATTTGATTACTTTTATAATTCAATAAACACATAGGAAAAATAATTGAATGAAAATTTTCCATTGCAAATAATACTTATCATAAGCATTTAATGTATTAACCCTAGCAACAAGACCCTAAATCTAGTCTATCAATCATCTGAGTTTTTCTTTTTTAAAGAAGTTATGGTTTAGATATCAATTATATTTCAACAAGAATAAATTAAAAATAAAAAATATAAAAAAGTTATGCTTCCACTTGTTTCACAAATGACTTTCTGTTTTACCAATGTAGCTTCTATACCAGAATTGATGCATTTCACTGAAAATCATATTAAGCTTACCTACAACCCATTATGTTTCTCAATATTTCTAAACTTTTATTTTTTCTTTGGAACAATGTATCCTTTTTAATGTTCATATCTATATATTATCAAAATATTAATATACGGTTAAGAAAATGTCATTCCAGGTTTTAAACACTAACATTATTTTTGCTATATCAGACATAACAGATTTAAAGCATAAAGACTTAGAAAATATTTTCTCTACCTTACTTCTTTTTTAAAATTTATTTATTTGAGGGGAGGGGCAGAGACAGGAGAGAGAGACTCTCAAACAGGCTCCACACTGTCAGCACAGAGTCCGATGCCAGGCTAACTCATAAACCATGAGATCATGACCTGAGCTGAAATCAAGAGTCAGACATTTGGGGGCTACTGGGTGGCTCGGTCAGTTAAGCATCTGACTTTGGCTCAGGTCATGATCTCATGGTCCCTGAGTGAGCTCCAGGCCCGCATTGGGCTCTGTGCTGACAGCTCGGAGCCTGGAGCCTGCTTCAGATTCTGTCTCCCTCTTTCTTTGCCCCTCCTCCACGCATGCTCTGTCTCTGTCTCTGTTTCTCTCAGACGTTTAACCAACTGAGCCATCCGGGTACCCCTCTCTACCTTGCTTATTATGTAGGCAATATTTGCAAGGACTTTATGTTTTTGGTCCCGATTTAGTTTTTATATATATCTCCCCCCCCCCCCCCATAGTAAAATCTACCAACTGAGGTAATTATGTGTCAATTACCATAATGTAAATACATCGGATCTTAAAATACATTTAAGTGTTTCCATTTTCAAAACCACAGCTGAATAAAAATTCTTTGGATTTTGAGGGCTTTTTTTTTTTTGGTAAATTTTTAAGGGTAATTACCTAGAACAATGTATCAGGTGATTTGCCCATGATTACTTCTCTATACTTTGTGACTAATGTTACAGGTAGTTAAGTATCCATAGTAGAATACAGATGTCCACAGTATATTTTCAGCTACTTTCATTTGCAAATGGTTGCTTTCTTATCAAGGTATCACCATATGTTAATATTTTATTTAATTTTAAGGTACTAGTAGCCTGAAATGTTAGGCGTGCATTTGTACATTTTTAATTCCTTTAAAAACCTGAATTAAACTGTAAAATGATGCTGTGCTAAACCATATTTGATATTTACCCAGGATCCCACCAAACTAAATGAGACAAACTCATATGTTACCTATATGATACTTTCAGAAACAGTATAGGCTATGTTCTGCCCTTTTCAGTCCTCCACAGTTAATTATAATACTTACTACAATGGTGTACAAGGGCCACTCAGAGGACTAAAGACACACATGTATTATAAGCGTATTAACAGAGTATAAGGCAAGCACCACACAAAATATGAATCATGAAATGCTAAGTCTGGAAACTTGTCTTCTATCAGTATTTCAAGATTTCAGTTCCATCAAATATAATTCTCATTTAAAGTTATGCAGTAATCTACTTTTATATCCATGATCCCTTTCAATAACTTAATTTTTATTAATTTAATATTTACAAGAGCTCTTGGGTTTCCTAATAGTCTGTCTCCTTTTTTACTGATGGGGTAGAATATAAGTACATTAGTTTGACCCCAAATAAACCAAAGATTAAATCCCTATGTCTTTTAAAAATTATTTTTTATAAGCATGATCTTGAAAATGCTAAGCTAAACTACTAAAGACTTCAAGAAAGGATTTGTGTTAGTAATTTTTCGATTTTTGTGATTTATACACATGGCAACATAATGATTAAAAATGAAAAGAAATAAGCATTAAATAAGCAAATATACACAAACCTAGAATTAGCATTTGTCAGGAAATTCAGCCCAACAAAGCCTAGGAACAATCAACAGAATCAATTTTTCTCAAAAGACTGGAGTCAATATTCCCTATTTTAATTTTATTTTTTATTTTTTTTTAAATGTACATTCAAATTAGCATATAGTGCAACAATGATTTCAGGAGTAGATTCCTTAGTACCCCTTACCCATTTAGCCCATCCCCCCTCCCACAATCCCTCCAGCAGCCCTCTGTTTGGTTCTCCATATTTATGAGTCTCTTCTGTTTTGTCCCCCTCCCTGTTTTTATATTATTTTTGTTTCCCTTCCCTTATGTTCATCTGTTTTGTCTCTTAAAGTCTTCATATGGGTGAAGTCATATGATTTTTGTCTTTCTCTAATTTCACTTAGCATAATATTCCCTATTTTAAATCACTGCCTAGGAATCAAAGGCTGAAAGAAGGTGAATTGGGAAATTGTCATGATGCAATTGTGAGATTCACAAATGCAAAACAGGAGGCCTAAATCAGAAAGAAGTACAAGTAACAAAAATTAACATGATATGAAAGTAATTTTTGGAAAACTATGTAACTATGTATCAAAAACTATGTAAGAACTTTGAAAAGAAATATTGAAATAAAGCATACGTGGATGGAAGGGGAAATGACAATTTACATTAGAGGCAATTATTACCAAAGCAGTTGCATAGAGAAATCAGAAAATGAAATAAAAAATTGTTTTAAAAGGTAATTTGAACTCCCAGGTTTTTTTTTTTTTTTTACTTTCCTATCTCAAACACTTGAGGCTCTTTTGGTTTTTATTTTATTGTTTCTGATTTTAATTCCTGTATAGTTAACATACAGTGCTATATTAGTTTCAGGTATATAATGTAAGGGACCCAACAATTCTGTACACTGTTCAGCGCTCATCATGGTAAGTATACTCTTTGATCCCCATCACCTAGTTCACCCATCCCCCATTCACACACGCCCCCCCCCCCCATAACCATCAATTTGTTCTCTATAATTAAGAATCTGGTTTTTGGTGTGTCTTTATTTCCTTTGTTCATTTATTTTGTTTCTTAAGTTCCACATATTAGTGAGATCATATGGTATTTGTCTTTCTCTGACTGACATTTTGCTTAGCATTAAACGCTCTAGCTTCAGCTATATTGTTGCAAATGGCAAGATTTCACTTTTTTATGGCTGAACAATATTCCACTTACCTGTGTGTGTGTGTGTGTGTGTGTGCACACACTCATGTATACCAGCTCTTCTTTTTTTTTTATGATGAAGACACGAGTCTTCTGGCTTTTCTTAATGTTTTATTTATTTTTGAGAGAGACAGAGCGTAAGCAGGGGAGGAGCAGAGAGAGAGACACACACACAGAATCTGCAGCAGGCTCCAGGCTCCGAGCTGTCAGCACAGAGCCTGAGGCAGGACTCAAACTCACAAACTGTGAGATCATGACCTGAGCCAAAGTCAGACACTTAACCAACTAAGGCCACCCATGCACCCCCCACCTCTTATTTATCCATTTATCTATCAATGGACACTTGCATTGCTTCCATAATTTGGCTATTGTCAATAATACTGCAATAAACATAGGGGTGCATATATCTTTTTGAATTAATGTTTTCATATGTTTTGGGTAAATACCCAGTAATGGAATTGCTGAATCATAGGGTAATTTTATTTTTACCTTTTTGAGGAAATTTCATACTGTTTTCCACAGTGGCTGTACCAGTTTACATTCTCACCAACAGTGCACAAGGGCTCCTTTTTCTCCACATCCTCACCAAAACACGTCTCTTGGGTTTTTGATTTCAGCCGTTCGACAGGTGTGAGGTGATACCTCACTGTGGTTTTGATTTGCATTTCCCTCATGTTGAGAGATGATGAGCATCTCTTCATGTGTCTGTAGGTGATTTGGATGTCTTCTTTGGAGAACTGTCTGTTCATGTTGTCTCCCCATTTTGTAATTGGATTATTTGTTTTTTGGGCATTCAGTTATATAAATGTTTTATGTGTTTTGGATACTAACCACTTACCACATATGTCATTTGCAAATATTTTCCCCAGTAGGTTGCCTTTTAGTTTTGTTGATTGCAGCAGCTGCTTACTTTGATATTGTCTTGTTTATTGTTGTTCTTGTTTCCCTTACACGAGAAGAAATATCTAGAAAAATGTTACAGTCGATGTCCAAGCGTTTACTGCCTGTGCTCTCTTCAAGGATTTTTATGGTTTTAGGTCTCACATTTAGGTCTTTCATCCATTTTGGGTTTAGTTTTGTGTATGGTGAAAGAAAGTGGTCCAGTTTCATTTTTTCACACGTTTCTGTCCAGTTTTCCCAACGCCATTTGTTGAAGAGGCTTTTTCCTATTGCATATTCTTGCCTCTTTTGTCGGATTAATAGACCATATAATTGTGGGTTTGTTTCTGGGCTTTCTATCCTGTTCTACTGTATATGTGTCTATTTTTGTGCCAGTACCATACTGTTTTAATGGCTATAGCTTTGTATTATAACTTGAAATCTGGAATTGTGACAATTCCAACTTTGTTTTCAAGCTTGTTTGGGCTATTTGAGGTCTTTTGTCATTCTATACATATTTTAGGACTATTTGTACCAGTTCTGTGGGGGAAAAAATGCTATTGGTATTTTGAAAGGGATTGCATTGAATCTGTATATTGTTTTGGATAGCATGGACATTTTAACAATAGTTTTTCTCCCGATCCATGAGCATGGAATATCTTCCCATTTGTTTGTGTCGTCTTCAATTTCTTTTATCAATGTTTTATATTTTACAGAGTGCAGGTCTTTAGCCTTGTTGTTATGTTTATTTCTAGGTATTTTATTATTTTTGGTGCAATTGTTAATGGAATTGCTTTCTTAATTTCTTTCTGTTTCTTCTTTATTAGTGTATAGATATGCAATGGATTTCTGTACGTTGATTTTGTATCCAGCAACCTTACTGAATTCATTTATGAGTTCTAGTTGTTTTTTTGGTAGAGTCTTTAGGGTTTTCTATGTAAAGAATCATGTAGTCTGCAAATAACAAAAGTTTTACTTCTTACTAATTTGGATGCCTTTTATTCCTTTTTCTCATTGATTGCAGGGGCTAGGGCTACAAGTACTGTGTTGAATGTGGTGAGAGTGGACATCCCTGTTTCGTTCCTGATTTTAGGGGCAAAGTTCTTTCTTTCCCCATTGAGGATGATGTTCTATGAGTTTTTCATACATGGCCTTTATTATGCTAAGGTATGCTCCCTCTAAACCTACTTTGTTGAGGGTTTTATCATGAATGGTTGTTGTACTTTGTCAGATGATTTTTCTGCATCTACTGAAATGATCATATGGTGATTAACCCATTCTCTTATTGATGTTATGTATCCCAAAGATCGATTTGCAAATATTGAACCACTTGACCATGGTCAATAATTTTTTTTAATTTACTTTCTATTTTTACTTTCAACATGTAAATAGGTTAAAAGTTTTCACTCTTGTTATTGCAACATGAATAAAAACAGAACAACTAAAAACTATTTTTTTCTTGGACATATCAGAGAAATGATTCTGTGGGGCAAACTGCCACCCTGAAATCTGATGAGATAGGTAAACTGAGAAACCCACAGTCAAAATATTCTTATCTGGAGCAGATGCGGCTAGAGCCATAGAGTGATAGGAACATTTAAATGGTAATTGTGACAAACTTCTGGACACAAGTGTGTAAATGAGAAATATTCAGGCCTGAAGTCTGGCAAAAGCCTCTACACTTTCATGGTGATATCAAGAAATACATTAGGCTTTCATGGGGGAGACACAAAAAAGAGTCCCTTGCATCTATGATGGAGCAAACAAAGAGTAATCCTTGTGAAATGCACCCAGAGCTTTCTCCATTAAAAAAGCCTTCTCTCTAGGGGAAGAGGGTTTACTATTGATTCATCACAGTACTATGACAGAAGGGCATTTCTCCCATGCCAGCCCCCTCTAATCTTTCTATGCCATCAAAAGGAGAGGGAAAGGAAGCTAAACAAGAAGAAACACAGGTAAATGTAACAGACAATAAACACAGGACCACTTTAAGACTGATATTTAATTGGAAAATTACAGAAAACTTGCTCTCCACTACATTTCACCATAATATCAACAGGGCTTCAGTTTAATAAAAGTGGATTATAGATGAAAGAGTCTATAATCTCCAGAAAAAAACAACTTAATTTTGGAGAGAAGCGAGAAAAAACAAGGACAGTACAGGTAATTGAAACCGCCATCTTCTACACCTACAGCAAACATTAAACAAAGCCCAAATCATAGCCATGTTAACATAAATCCTCCACTAAATGTGTTAGTTCCAATTTCTTAATACATCTCTGGATGTTAACAACTTACAGGGCATGGTAAAAGGCAAGATAAAACAATCTGAAGAGACAAAGCAAGCATCAGAACCAAACTCAGATATGACTTACATTTTGGAATTATCATATAGGAATTTAAAATAATTATGATTAATATATTAAGGATTCTAGTGGAAAAAGTGGGCAACATGCAAAAAGGGATGGGAATAAAAGCAAAAAGATGAAAACTCTAAGAAAAAATCAAAGGAAAATCCTAGATCAAAACATTATAAGAGAAAAAAAAACATTATAAGAGAAATGAAGAATGACTTTGATCACCATTAGATTGGACATTGCTGAGGAAAGAGTCAGTGGTCTTCAAGATATGTTGACAGAAACTTGATATTGTTTTTAAAAAAAGAAAAAAGTAAACAAGAAAAAAATTATCCAAGATCCAAGAAGAAATAAAAAAGAATACAGCAAAAGACATATATAAGGTAAAAATGGCAGAGAAGTTACAAAAATTAATGGCTGACACCCAACCACAGACACAGGCAGCTCAGAAAATACCAAGTAGGATAAATACGAAAAACAAATGCAACATGTAGAAATATTTATAGCATTGCATATACACATGGGTTACTATACATATGTGTATCCCTTTGAGAGAGCCTAGAGAACAGTGTAGAAGCAACAAACAAATCCAGTGCCCAAATCTTGGTTTCCAATACCATTCTACAAAAAATAAACCAGAACTTCTTGGAGAAGTGACAGATCCTTCCACTGGTGCAGGAAATATGTGTCTCATGCCTGGAACAATGTCTTATTTCAAAAAATTTTTTTTTTAATTCTCCTCCTCCCAACACAAAGCCCATAATGATATACTAATTTAAATAACTGAAAAAAGAAATCAATGGGGCAGAATAGAAAAGGCTCATGTTCATATGAATTCTAATTTACATAGATACTCCTTTCTTAAGATGATGGAGCATAAATCCCCACTCCTCAAGTGTATGCTACATACAGTGACTTTTTCTCGAGCAGAGTATGGAAAAGGAAAATTTAAAAATAGTAACTTTACAGTAGAGAAAACTGACAAACACTATGTCAAGCTATGTGATCAAGGTTAACATCAAAAGTGATAAATCATATTAATATATGGTATCATTGACATGATGTGATAGGAATGGCACTTTACCTTTGTGGTGTTCCTTCCAACTTAATTATGAGAAAAACATCAGACAAATCCCAATTGGAGGCCATTCTACAAAATACCTAAGCAGTGTTCTTCAAAACTGTCAAGGTCAGCATAAATAAGAAAAGCTTGAGAAAATGTCACAGCCAAGAAGAGCCTAAGGGCACATGGCAAATAAATGTAATGTGATATTTTGGAATGGATCAGGGAACAAAACATGGTCAGTGGGAGAAAACTGAGGAAATCTGTAGAACATATGGACTTTTGTTAATTATAATGCATCGATATCCATTCATTAATTGTGACAAGCATACCATACTAATGTAAGCTGTTAATAAAGAAAATGGGGTATGCTGTATATAGGACTCTTAGTACTATCTTCACAATAATTCTCTAAATCTAAACTTTTCTAAAATAAAAGATTATTTTTTTAATTGTACAAAAGAAATTAAAGAGCTGGTTTAACTCTTTTCCAATTCTTACATGATTAAATCCTAGTTTTGAAGGGAAAAAGATCACTTTTGTATTCTTAAAACCCCCCTTGCTTTCATCACTGTTTTTTACTTTGTTCATCCGGTCCTTCCTTTACTCTTATGTATTCTTTTCCACAGGTCTGTGATACAATTCTATTACAGGTGACCTGATTTTCAATGTGCTTTCAAAACAGCCAGTGCAGACAGATTAGTATTGGACTCTCATTCTGAAAGAGCTGCAGTGTGGTATCCTGGGATTGAATTGGAGGCAATCACCAAAGCCTTTGGGTGAAGAAGAGAAAAAAGGAAAGAAAAGAAAAAAAATCTGTTTTCTGAGTTTATAAGAAAGGCAGGCTGAATCCTATGACTTCAGAAACTAAAGAAAAATAATTTTAGCAATCTAGAGAAAATCTTAACACTAGAGAAAACATGAGTTAATTAGAAAACACTAATTTTAATGCTAGAAAAAAAATTTAATAATCAGAGTTTACTTGCTTTGAGGAAATGAGCAATGTTACTTATTTTGAATATTGCCAATCATAAAAGTTTAAAAATGGTAGTTTCACATTTGTCCTCTGAAATTAAAAACACTATTCAATAGTTGCAAACAGAAAAACACTTTATAATGTTTCACTATTATTTCTATGTATCCACTTCTATAAAATAACAACCCAACTACACTGAGCCAATAGGCCAACGTTAATCTTTGAGTACCAGGAGAAAATTAGATATGAGGAATTTAGATGTTTAGGACAGCAAAGGGAATTGCCCTGGGGAAGGAGCCAATCATATCAACTCTAATGTCCATGGCTGACCAATAGGGGGTAAAGAGGATTTGGCGGTCACACAGCAGAAAGACACAAACCAGGTCACAGAAAAGCTTCCAGATACACTGGTGACTTCCTTCTGGCTACTCTGTGCAAAAGATTTATCAGTTTTAAAACTGTATTTCTCACTAATTTTTTTAAAGTTTATTTATTGTTCTTGACAGAGAGTTGGGAGAGCACAAGTGGGGTAGGAACAGAGAGAGAGGGAGACAAAGGGAATCCCAAGCAGGCTCTGCACTTGTCAGCACAGAGCCTGAAGTGGGGTTCAAACTCATGACAAGATGGTGACCTGAGCCAAAATCAAGAGTTACACTGAGCCTTCCAGGTGCCCCTATTTCTCAGTATTTTGAATTGGCAGCTAAATGAAATATGTATTCTTCATTTATTTTGTGACACCATGAACACTAAAATTTCCATTGTGGTGTATTTTTTAATTAAAAACAAATAAAGGAAAAAAGTTTTAAAAATTATATAAGTCTTATTACAATTATATCCTTTTTTTTCTTTTTACATATTTTGGATTGAAAAGAGATGTGTATAAAAACAAGCTTAGCCTCTTATGTAGTGTACTTACATAATCAGTTTTTAATGTGTGACAATGCATCTCTAGCAACTGTCACTTATAAATCAATTACATTTCCTGGTAGAAAGTGGACACCTTTCTAAGTAATGGTTTTTACATAAATCAAAATTAGTTAAGCAAAATTTCAAAGCCTAATTTGAAACATAAACTTAAAAATCCTGCCAGTGTATGAAATTCCCAAATGGTTTTATTGCATGAGAGAAATTGAAATTTTAAAAAGAGATACATTAAATTTCAAATTTGCAGTATTTACTTTTATAAAATTCCCAGAAAAAAATGTATATTTTGTTATAATCTTAGTTATGGATGATGCTCATTGGCCAACAATTAGGAGTTGGTTTGCTCTTTTATTTTCTCTGCATACTTACCCCAAGTCCTCCTCCCAAAAGAACAATGACCTAACCTTTTCCTTTGTTGCTTTTAGTATGGGGCTACTAGAATATTTCTATATATTAAATGAATGTTTGCCATTATGTGTGCATCAATCCTCCATTTTTCTTCTTTTCTCTCATGCTATCTTCTATTTTCCCCATCATTCACTACTTCAATTATTTTGAAAATGATCTATTTAATTATCATTCTAACCCAATTTGAAAATTCTATGAAATTTTCAGTGTTCAGTTAGCTTGCATATTGTTGATAATATTCTCCATGGACACAGCAATTTCTCTCTTTTAAAATTTCTAAGTCTATTTTTGTCTTCTTTCCTTTCTGTTTGTCATATTTGTTGCTTTTAAGTTTTGTTTCTCTAAGTGGAGATGTAGTAAACTAATGGTAACAGAAGACAAGTCTCTATCAACCTTTCCCTTTTTTTCTCTTCCATTAAGACTCTATTTTGTGTTGCCTCTCTATCCACTAAGTGACCAAGAAAGTTGCAGCTACTTTTCAAAGGAAAAGAACTTGTGTTTACAAGATTGCTCAAAGAGTGCAAGGAATGTGGGGGAAAAAAAGTATTTGATTAATTCTAATTGAAGCTTATTGTTATTTAACCCATTAGGAAATGTTTAACATTTAAAAACAAGCAATGAAGCAATGTCAGGTGACACTTTACTTGAATGGTTCAGTTAATTTTTCCTAGGTTGTTCAATTAATACAACAGTACTTTTGGAAGCTTTATATAGACACTAACAGAGAAAATTTCTCCATTTTTCATAATATTACTGTTATTCTCTCACTTTACTTATAACTGAATCTTGCTCACAGAAATTTATGTGGGCTGTGTATTTTTTAAACATATGTAACTGTAATCGTGGCCAACTCTTGCTGTGAAAACCACTAGAATTGAAAATTTTAATGATCTCATGGTAAATTCTTCCAACTGTTAAACACCCAGTGATGGTAATAAAAAATGAAACCTTATTCATAAGGAAAGTCTAATAAGCTCTACTTTCCACACCCAATACATAGATCCATTACAATGTGTCAACTTATTCACAAATCATCGTTTTCAAAAATTTACAGAAGCTCCTACTTAGATTTCAAGATGTTAAAGGTATTTATCTGTTAGCCATTCTACAGTAACTATACTATTCTTTCCATGAAAGACCTTGAATGAAATATTCCCTTTTGACACATATTTTACTGTTTTAAAGTAATATAAACCATTTTTCCCCACCTTTTGGTCACATAAACTCTAAACACTCCACATTACTTATCTAAATTAATCCTTACAGCCCTCATGAGGAAATGAATTTATCATTCATTTCAAGATCTAAAAGTAATTTAAAATATGTAATAATTTATATATTTTACACAGAGTTTATTTTGCCTTTAAAATATTTTAAATGATTTTAAATACTTTAAATAATTATTTCAACAAATATTTTTGTAACACAAAACTCATCAAAGACATTATATCCACTCAGGATTCTTTTGAATATTTCCCTAAAACTTAAGTAGGGCAAAATTGAAAATCTTCTTGATTTAATTCCAGTCTGATACAAAGAATGAGTTTAACTTATCAAAACTAGTATCTTTCAAGTGTAATCATACGAATCCAGAATTCTCATTCTTCATTTAGTTCATATATTGTTTTCATAGAAATACATTTCAAAGTCTTTTTGATTTTAAGGTTTATTTCCAGAACAACTGCAATTCTCAAAATTCATCAAGGCCTAAAGCTTGGGAGGTATATACTTTGACTACCATAATTAAAAATTCCCTAGTGACTTGGAAAAATATATATATTATATATAGGTATGTAAGTATATATTTATTGATATAAAATATTGATATATTGATATATATTTATTGATATAAAATATATTTATATATTTATATGCTTATTGATATAAATTATATACATACATTATATATATTATATATAACATATATATGCAAAAATCTCAAGAACCCATAATGTAAGATTCTTAGGTTGATTTAAGAAGCAGTTTATCTAGGGGCACCTGGGTGGCTCAGTTGGTTAAGTGTCTGACTTTGGCTCTGGTCATGACACCTCAGTTTGTGGGTTTGAGCCCACATTAGGGTCTGTGCTGACAGCTCAGAGCCTGGAGCCTGCTTCAGATTCTGTGTCTTCTTCTCTCTCCCTGCACCCCCCCGGCTCATACTCTGTCTCTCTCTGAAAAATAAATAAACATCTTTTTTTTAAAAAAAGTAGTTTATCTAAGTTTTAAACTTTAAAAATCTGATTAATGATGAGAAGAAAACACACAAACTGCTTTCAAAATATTTCATTTTCCACATCAGTATTGTTATAAATGTTGTAGGTCATTAATATGTAGGTCAAAATATTTATAAATCTCATAAAGCTTCTATATTTTTATAGGTTTTTAAAACTTATCAGTATTTTAGGACAGTTTTAGATTAAGAATAATTGTGAAGATAGTGCAGAGAGGTGCAAATATGCCTTATCTAGTTTCCCTTATTATAACATCATATATTACCAAAGTATATTTGTTAGGATTAGTAAATAAATGTTCATACATTATAGTTAACCAAAATCCATATTTTCTTCAAAGTTCCTCAGGTTTTCTTTGGTGTTCTTTTTCTGTTCCAGGATCCCATTCAAAATGCCACATAACATTTAGTTTTCATGTCTCTTAAAGCTTTTATTTTACATTTTCTCAGACTTTCCTTGTTTGGATGACCTTGACAGTTTTGTAGAGTACTGGTCAGGTATTTTGTAGGATATATTTCCATTGGGATTTGTCTGATGTTTTCTCATGACAAACCTATGGCTATATGTTTGTGGAAGGAAGTTCATCACCAAATCTAAGTTCACTTAATTTTTCTTATATGCTCTCTTCAACAGGTTTTATAGTTTGGGGTCTTATATTTAGGTGTATGGTCCATTTTGAGTTAATATTTTTAAGTCTATTTACTTATTTTGAGAGAGGGGGCACACACGTGCATGTGTGAGAGGGGTAGCGGTGAGGGGGAGAGAATTTCAAACAGGATGCACACAGACCCCAATGCGGGGCTCAATCTTACAAACCATAAGATCTTGACCTGAGGTGAAATCAAGAGTCAGACGTTCAACCAACTTAGCCACTCAGGTGCTCCTTGAGCTAATTTTTTCAGAAAAAATGTAAGATCTATATCTATGAATTTATGTATGTATGCATAAAATATGAATATAAATGTCCAATTATTCTAGCACAATTCATTTACAAATCTATCCTTTCTCCACTGACTTGCCTTTGCTCTTTTGTCAAAGATCATTTGACTACCCTTATGGTTGTCTACTACTGGGTTCTCTACTCTGTTAATTCTGAGCTACGTCTATTCTTTTGCCAATCTCTTGCTGCGTTGATTACTGCAGCTTCATAATAAATCTGGAAAATTGAGCCCTCCATGTTCTTCTTTACTATTTTTTTTTGGATAGTCCAGGTTACTTGTCTTTTCATATAAAACTTAGAATCAGATTGGCAGCACCTAAAAAATAACTTCCTGGGATTCTGATTGGGATTGCATCGAATCTATAAATTCAGTTGTGAAAAACTGACATCTTAACAATGTTGAGCCTTTCAATTTATCATGTCCATTTATTAACATCATCTTGGATGTCTTTCATCAGATTTTTATTGCTCTTTACATACGGTCTCTGTATACTTTGATACATTTATATCAAAGAATTTTATTGGGTGGTATGGAAAATTATTTTTTTAACTTTCACATTCTAATTGTACACTGCTGGCATATAAAAAAGCAATTGACTTTGGTGTATCACCTCATTTGAATGTAATGAAGAATTGGTTCAATGCTAAATAAGTGAGGTATTGAGGTAACAGGCACAAGCTGAAACTGTCCCAGATAAAACAAGAAATATATATTTACTTTATCTGTGTTTATTCTTTTTCTAAGCAAAACTACCTTTAGTTCTGGGCATTTTTTACACGAAATAGTTCCTCATATCATCCTATTATTCTTTCTCTCTTGTGATGAAGTCCAATTGTGAGTAAACGTATTATTTATTTGTTTGTTTGTTTATTAGAGAAAGAGAGAGAGCATGAGCAGGGCAAAGGGGGAGATCATGACCTGAGCCAAAATCAAGAACCAGATACTCAACTGACTGAGCCACCCAGGTGCCCCAACTGTGAGTAAACTTCTTAAAGTACAGCCCTCAAAATGAACTACTTTACTCTAAGAGCTATAGGACCAAAATAATTAAAACAGAACACTACCCATTCCTCCCCATCTCTACCCCTGTGCCATCCTTGTTATAAGAATATAATTATATCAATGTAGTCTAAGTCCAAATGAAGTTTTGGGTGACTCCAGTTATCTCTTGCTGTTGTAGAAACCATGCTCAAATTGATTGTCTAAATATAATAATTTATTACTATTTGTCATGGGGACTGTTACTGCTTGGGATTTCACATACGGTTGGAGTCAGATGGTAGCTAAGACTGAAGTCAACTGGAGGCTCTCCACTAATATATCTAGTGCCTAGCCCAGCTGGTCATCCCTTTCTCAAAGTAGCTAGCTTGGACATCTCATTGCATATTCATCCCAGGGTAGTCAGATTCATGTGGAAGTTTGCTTCGTCCAGGGTGAGCATTCCAAGAGACCAAGGCAGAACCTGCAAGGCTATTTCTGACCAGCCTCAGCAGTCATCTCAATGTCATATCTGATGCCCCCTATTAATTTATAAAGAATCATAGAGCCAGCCCAAATTCAAGTTGAGACACCTATTCTAGTTGAGAGATCCCAAGAGTACTGAAAAGCATGGTTTGTTGGGTAGCCATATTCAGGTGAATTTGTTTAAAAAAGTTTGTTTCAGGTGGTATGTCTTGATTGTAGTTTTAGTTTATACTCATCTGACTTCTAACTAAACTTGCTATTTTTGTATCATTATGCCATTAAAACCTGCTTCTACCTTGATCATTTATGTTGTGCTTCTCTCCTCCTCCTCCTCCTTTTACTTTTGTTGTTTTTGTCTGCCCATCACTATCCATTTTTAACTGTAAATGCTTACATTTAACTCATCTTCCTAGCCTACAGATGTATTTTTAAAAGCTGAGTTTGCATCCAGAATATTGGTTATTGTTTTCAAGTCCATGTCTGAACAAATTTAGTGAGGATGTTACCAAAGTTTGACTCTAATTCATAAAGATATGGTAAATAAAACATTTAGGAGAAACTCATACAACATGTCAAAATGACCTGAACTTAAGCTTTGTTGATTGCCCTTTGGTTACACTCATTCACCCAATTTGCCATGCTGTGTACATTTCTCCATTCTACACAACAGGATATCATGTGAGTATCTGTCAGTTTGCTGAAAATCGTTTTCACTCTGTCTGCAGAACTTCTCTGAGCTTATAGTCTCATAACCATATCGAAAAAGACAATTGAACTAGCCTAGTGTGACTTATTTAATGAGCTTATATTAGTTCCTCATCATCACCACTCTCCTTTATAGGTGTTCCAACACTGTTCTTTTATTAATAGACTCTGGAAATTATTCAAAACTGGCATCAAGATCTCTAGTTTGCAGAATATGCCTTCTATTTGGCCTCAAAGCTTGTAAATGCCTTTGACTGTTTCATTTTCCCTACACTTCTCTACTAATTTTTAATGGTGATGACTCTGCATTTTAACTGCTATATCTTTTAGTGCCTCAGAATTTAATTCAGACTGTGAAGAATATAAAAAATAATGTAATTGCTCCATTACAATTCCCCCCTCTTTGTTTGGATTTGAATTTCATTCCTCCCAATAGCAAGTGCTAAATTTTCTATTCCAGTGTTACTCTTTTCTTTAACAAGAAAAAAAAGAGAGACAACAGGAGTGGAGGAAATTGTTTTTTCCTCAGTGTCATCATTAGCATTATAACATATTTCTCAAGGAGTGAGTTGACAGCTTTCTGGCTCTTCTTCCTCTGAGCATAACTGAAATCACTTTTCTTATCCTTTGTTAGTTTTCTTTTTTCCCCATAAATGCTGGTTCATTATTTGGGATGTGACTGATTCTTTAATTATATTCTTTTCAGGTTTTATACAAAAAATTCAATCTGAGCTTAACATAGAGTTCTTTGTAAAATCACATCAAACTCTTTGGGTAGTTGTTTATTGTTTAAACCTTGCTTTTTTTCCATCAAGCAGTTAAGGTGACTATATTTCAATACCTTCCAAAATTCTTTTTCAATGGATTCATTTGTGATTGTGCTGTCAGAATTACTTTCTTCAAAAACTTCTAGTGCTGTTCCAGCACTTTCTCATTTAGACACTTAGCAGGTTGATATGCTTTCCTAAAATTTGGAGCTATAATTTTGTGTGACTCCTGCTTGCTGACCATTCTCTGACAAGATGGCCAAATTCCTCTAAGGTCAGCATCAATTTAATATGACCAAGTATATCTCCTCTCAATTCATACCTAGAATCTCATGGAGAGGTGTTTTTTTGTTTGTTTGTTTTTGTTTTTAGTTTATTTATTTATTTTGAGGGTGGGGGGAGACAGAGCAGCCTGGGGAGGGGCAGAAAGAGAGGGAGAGAGAATCCCAAGCAGGCTCCACACTGTCAATGCAGAACCCAATGCAGGGCTTGAACCCGTGAACTGTGAGATGATGACCTGAGCCAAGATCAAGAGTCAGATGCTTAAATGACTGAGCCACCCAGGCACCCCTCATGGAGAGTTTTTTATGACTAGTTGACAACAGAAAAAAAATCATGTTTTACAGATATTTTTCCATCATATTATGTATGGAAATGGACAAGTGCAGCATTTCAGTTTGATTTAGGCCAGAAAGATGGTAAAGACGTTAAATTCCCTGTGGACAGAACTTCACGCAGGACATCTTTTTGTTCACTTCCTGGAAGAATAGATGGCCATAAGTATGGATCTACACAGTTAATCGTATGGCTGGCTCATCAGGAACACAGAACAAGATTGGAGCCAAGAGATCCTGCAAGAAGTATGTGACTGGACATTGAAAATGTGCCCTCAGGGTAAGGATATATGTTTCCTGTTTGAATGTTCCCAAAGGACAACCACTGTAAAGGATGTGATTTCTCTGCCATTAGTGCTTGCTCATAAAATTCATGACAAAAAAAAAAAAAGAGAGAGAGAGAGACCATGGTAAAAGTGATGTCAGTTAGGCATTTGCCCTAATATGGACTTTTTTTTTCACCAAGGCTGCCACCTGTCAACAGAGCCCCAAACTGAGTTTCTAATGGGATATTTTTCCCTGAGGAAACAAGCCAGTGATCTGATATTAGGCACATTTTATTGAACTTCCATTATGGAGGGACAGAGATGTATCTTTTTTAAGTTTATTTATTTTGAGAGAGAGAGAGAGAGAGAGCGAGCGAGAACACAAGCATGAGCATGGAGAGAGACAGCTCAACACTGTCAGCATGGAACCCAATGCGGGGCTCAATCTCACAAACCATGAGATCATGACTTGAGCTGAAATCAAGAGTGGGACACTTGGGGCGCCTGAGTGGCGCAGTCGGTTAAGCGTCCGACTTCAGCCAGGTCACGATCTCGCGGTCTGTGAGTTCGAGCCCCGCATCGGGCTCTGGGCTGATGGCTCGGAGCCTGGAGCCTGTTTCCGATTCTGTGTCTCCCTCTCTCTCTGCTCCTCCCCCGTTCATGCTCTGTCTCTCTCTGTCCCAAAAATAAATAAAAAAAAAAACGTTGAAAAAAAAATTAAAAAAAAAAAAGAGTGGGACACTTAACTGACTGAGCCACCCAGGCGCCCTGAGATTTATCTTAATCAGAAAAATATGAATTTACCTCACCTACTTTTGACACTTTTGTCAACACCACTACGCATGAATCTTTTGAATGCCTTGTTTATTATTATGGTATTCACTTATTGGCCATTGGCTCAGTAATACTGTGTAAAAACACAGTGGCTTGAAACAATTTTTCATTCTCTCATCAGTTGGGGGTCAGCTAAGGTAGACTGAGCTTAGATGGACTTGGATTCAACCTATATGTTGGTTCCAGGTCTGCACTGCATGTCTTTCACTGTATTTAGATCAAACCTCCTAATGTTAAGAAAACTGAAAATTTTGCATATACAACGATGTCTAACTTAATTCACAGTAAAAGATATGAGGCAATGGGTGCATATTCACAGGTCTTATGTATATTCACATTCTCGGCCAACTGAAATCTAGAATAAATAATAGATACATGTAATGATCATTAATAATACTAAAATCATCAGAAGAAAAAGTGATATACAATTTATAGTAAAATTATCAGGCTAACCCACTGGTCTCCTTCTAAATGTAATGTAATAGGGAATACTTAGCCATCATTAGTGAAGTAGTATTTTTGCCTAAATTTTGAATCTAAGTGTAATAAAATCTCTATATCTTTCTACCAGTTTATGAGAAAGAAAAGGAAAAGGACCAAGTCAAATGATGCCATTAGAAAAACATTGAAATCAGAATGTGAAAAATGCAGTAAGAAAAATGATGTGGTTTCCTCATGAAATGAAAGGTACTTGGAGGGGGTGTGGTAGGGGAGAGGCAGAGGGATAATCTCTGATATAAATGTTATCAAAGACCCCTGTATATATTTAATCAATAGGGATATGTGTACCTACAGGAATATTATCTTCCCTGTGTTGATTTGAAATTTCACTTTTATCATATGCAACATGCTCTGTACACTTGTATTTATTTAGTTTTCCCAGTTATTCTTGTTTATTTTTATATCCTACATTTTTTTAGTTTTGTTTTTTATTTGTTTGTCTGTTTGTTCTTTAATCAACTTGTTGAGGTCCAGGAAAAAAAAAAAAAAACTCTTCACTCCTTTATGGGAATTGTATTAAATTTGCCTAGTAATTCAGAGATAAGTAACATTTTTTATGAGGATCATTCTTGTTCAAGAACATTGGATATATATCCATTTGATAAAATTTATTCCGTTTTTTGAGAGCATTTAAAATTTTTCATGAGACACTTTTTATACTTAAATTATTTATTTTTAGACATTTTGTATTTCATTTACTGTAGTAAATGTCTCATTTCCATTATATCATCTAACTGTTAGTATATATCAAAATTTCTTGACCTTGGCATAAATACTGCCATTTTGGCCTGGACACTTCTTTGTTGGGGAGGTGGGAGCTGTCTGTCCTATGCATTGTAGGATGTTGAGCCACAGCATCTCTGGATGCCATTCACCAGATGTCAGTAGCACCCTCAACCTCACTCCTACCCTGTGATACTCAAAAATGTGTCCAAATGTTCCCCTGAGAGACAGCAGCAAAGTTGCCCCCCACCATAAACCAATGGTAGATATTAAGATGATAGATTTTTATGTGTTAATTTTATATCCTGCTATATTACTAAATCACCTCATAACTTATCCCTTTGTATCATTGACACTGTTGGGTTTTTCAATGGCAAATAAAGTTAATTCTTATCTCTCTAATTTTTCTATCCTGTTTCAATGGGTTGTGGAACATTAGAGTGCTTGCTTCAGCAGCACATATACTAAAATTGGAATGTTAAATAGGAATGAAGATGGAAAGAGTTTGCTTTCCTCCTGACTTCATCTAGAATTCTTTTCTTCTTCCTTCATTAAGAAAGATGCTGTCTTTCATATATATGATATAGAAGCAACAAGTAATCTTCTACTGACTTATAAATTATTTTTTCTCATCATAAATAGTGTGTAGTTTCTCAGTTTAAGGGTAAACTGTCCTATTCCTGCAGTAAAGAACCATTTCCCTATAATCTACAGTGCTTTTCTTTGTCTCTCACCTTCTGCTTTTTTTTCTATCTTGTTTTATTATGCTCCTTCAACATTCACTTGCTTATTCTATCATGAGGACAAGGGACATCTCCCCTTCAAAAATATCTTCTCCTGAAATAGCATCATTCAAAGACTGCCATCTCTTTTACAAGTTTCTTTGTTAAATCACCAACAGCCAATACTTTCATCATTAGATCACAGACATGCTTTCAGTATTTCCACTCATGGAAGAGGCTCCTTATTCTGAAAATAAACTCTCATTGATGATATTTTTATTTTCACATTTAGGGTTCTAGAGTACTACCCTCTCTTCTCTGTTTTAGTGTGACATATATGTCTAATGTGGGCCCTGTACACAATCTTATACGTCTCAGATGTGTTTCTTCATTTACATGTGAACAGAAGCTGATTGTCACTGTCTCCTAGAAACATGGAATCATAGTCTATGGATGATTTTATATTATCTCCTTTTTGACCTGTATGCATGTTAGAAAGATTAATAGATTAAAATTCAGGCCAACACTATTATCTTAGGGAAATCTAGAAAATATTTTTTTACTTTGAAAGGTAATAAATTTTAAAAAATGTTAATAAACACATAAAGAAACTAAATACATAAGTACTCCACTAAAATCATAGTATACATCTTCCAAATGACCACAAGGGGAAGACATCAAACACAGATTATACCACACAATCTACTCAACAGTTTACGACACTCAAATATCAGTTCTGAAATATTAATAAAATGAGAACAAAGTCATTAACCAAATCAGTGTTAACTTTTGATCACAATGTGACTTCCAGACAAATGCGAATTCATGAATAACATTTAAAATGATAATAAGAGATAACATCACAAAGAACACAAGCACTGCAAATCTTTCTTCACCAACTAAAAAAGCATCAAAATTTATAAAGCAAAAATAGAAGGAAGTACAAAGGAAATTCAGCATAAAATCTGTAATAGCAAATCTTTACTGACTACCATAAATTCAAGTAAGAAACACTGCTTCCAAATAACATAATGCATTATTCTAGTAAAAAATATAAATCAATCTTTAAACCATGATGACAGAGATTAGTTTCAATGACATAAAATCTTTATAAAAATTAGAAGCAAACCTCAATAAATCTGTTAATATAGAAATATTAGATCCAGTGGTAGTTAACATTATGCTGATCTAACAAAAACTGCTAGTATCTTCCCCAAGACCAACCCCAAAGAAAATAAAGACTGAAACACCAATTGAGAAGAAATCTTTGGGGAGAACTATTTGTCTTTTAAACAGTTCAGCCTTAGTGAGAGTGGCTTTAGCTCACGGCAGAGGTGGGCAGGAACCACTCTAACAAGATAAAAAAAGGATCCTATGATATCACTTCTCATACCTAATGTTACATTATCTTGGAACTCTCAGTGCCTGATGCCACACATATCAGACTTCTGGGGTAGGTAGATATACCTGGGGATAAAATAAAAACTGGTTTGTTTAGTTGTTAGAAAAAAAATGTGTGACACTGACCAGTCTGTGAAACTTGCTTGCCAAACACAAGTTTTCTGAACACTTATGGCTGATAAAGTACAATCCAAGGAGTCTTTCCCCTCAAGTCTGCTTCTCTCTGGGGGTAGAAGGTATGCCTTAAAGTGACAAATTGTTTTCTTGGTTTAGAAATGGATTAACTGTACTGTCCTCAAGTCTGTACATTTCCATGGAGGGTTCATTCTCAGTTTGAGTTAACTGGAGCTGACTCAGATAGAGGTCTGATGTTAGCACCTTTCTTCATATATAACTGGACACAGTTGCCAATATCTTCAATGGAAATAGGCCAAATAAAATGACCAAAATAAAGTGAGTCTAAGAGGTTCACTATTTCAAATAAACAAATAAATAAAACAAATAAGTCATTCCATCAGAGGCAGAAATGTTAGAATAGGTGGATCAAGGATGTAAAACAATATATTAAAAGTTATGAGACAATATCAGCAAAATGAAAGTAAAACAAAATTAAGGAAATAAAAAGAAGAAAAAAATCAGTTGCAAGGAATATAGTAGTTGAAACTAAGAATATAACACATGACGATGAAAGGCAAGACATTTTATCCCTGAATGGTATTTGTAACTCAGCCACAAGAGGTGTTGACTCAGCGATAAGCTAAAACCAATGGTTTTACGCAAACTTCTAAGCTACTGGTGTCTCAGAAAAGAATGTTTTGTACAATAGCAAGTTTGCAACAGAAATTGTAAATTTAAATAAAAACTTGAAGCTAACAAAGATAGAAGTGTAATAAACATATATGAAGAAGCCTATGGGGAGAAAAAAAGAAACAAAAGGGAGAAACAAAAACTTTCAAGAACAAAAGTTTATAAATGTTCCCCTGGAACATAAAGGCTAATACAAAAATGACAGGTCCAAACAGTGCTTTCTGTGTGATGGCAGGATGTTGGAGGACCACATGCAGGTTATTGATCATTGCTCCAATACACCAGCTTTACATGTGCTGCTTGCATAGGTCTTAGTGCTTGAGTTATTAACTTGCTGGATTAGCATGTGGAGTAAATTATAGAATGAATACATCTGAGAAATAAATTGGTCCACTGGCAAAGGAGATGGAGAAACTCAAAGAAAGAATAAAAGGACAATTGCAATAGCAATGAGAATGTAGCAGAAATAGTAAGCATAAGGAAAAATACAAATAAAAAGGAGAAATATTTGAAATAAAAATAGATGTAAACTCATCATATTATCAAATAAAACTAAGAGTATCCATAGAAAACAAAGGGAAATAAGAAGAAAGAGCACACAATTTATACTAAAATTTAAGCATATCAAAGACAAAGAATTTCAAAAGACTTCAGAGAGAAGGAAGAGATTGTAAGCAGAATGATAATGTATTTTCATAGTAGCACTGGTTGCCAGAAGAAAAAAAAATAGTATTTTCAAAATATGAAAGGAAAAGGTCTTTGAATAACAATTTTATAACCAGCTAAACTATAATTCAAATATGAGATCATGATGAAAATATTTTCAGAAATAAAGGAATAGAAGCTTCAGAAGTTTGTATACAAATACTACAATTTTGAACAAAGTACTTAAAATTAATTCAGGAAAAATACACTAAAAAATAATCATAAGCTTTAGGAAACGAGTTTTGTCTTCAAGAAAAAAAAATAACTAAGACAACCCAAAAAGTAAAAGTGAAAATAAAATATATCCATAATAACCAAGGGTTTGCATTTCAGATATCCATCTGGGGTACCTGGGTCAGATAAGTGCCCCACTCTTGATTTAGGTTCAGGTCATGCATGATCTCATGGTTGTGGGAACAAGTCCCGCATCTGGTTCCACACTGAGTGTGGAACCTGCTGAAGATGCTTTCTCTCCTTCTCCCTCTGCCCCTCCCCCACTCATGCACACTTGCCTGTGATGTCTCTCTCTCAAAAATAATAAATAAATAAATAAATTAATTAATTAATTAATTAAAAAAATTCAGATAACTATCAAAATGATGTCAAAGGGAATAATGAAGGATGGATATTAAAGAAATAGAAGCCACACGCGCATTTATGTACATAAATAAATGTATAAGTATACATTTATATCTTTAAATTTATTACCTTCTAAACAGAAACCCAATATGCTTTCCAAGTACATTCTATCAAACTTTCAAGAAATAATCTCAATTTTTTTACAAAGTCTCCCAGAAAATAGAAAAGAGAAAATATGTCCCAATTCATTATTTGAAATCAGCCTTGCCCTGAAAATAAAACCAGAAAAATAAGTTAACACCTGTGTGAGAGGTTGCCTATTATAGAATGACACACTGAGGAAAGCCACAGAAAGAAATGAGATTTCAGGAAATTAGCGGAGCCCTATATCACCACTGGCAGGAGGCACGGGATGAGGACTGCTGTGCTCCAGAGGTGAGTGTGACTGCGAACAAGTACAATCCATGAAAGAACTAATAGTTGTGCGATTGCCATCCACGCCCATGAGCTAAAAATGGAGTCTCGATAGAAAAAGCATAGAAAATAAAGTTTGTCTCTTATCCTCTAGTCTAAATCCTCCCAGAAGAAGACATAAAAGATCCTGAATAGAAACAAAATGAAAGGCCACACAGCCAAGAAACACAACCCCATTTGCTGTCCCAAGATGAATTTTTGAGCTAAGGCCAGAACTGAAATCACGGGGGGGAAAAATCTATGTAGAGGTGTATATAAAATATATATCTTCAACTGAATAGGATTAGGTTTTTAATGACTAAATTTTAGGCAAAAATAGATTTCCTCTTATTGACAAAATTAACTAAAATATAAGAGAAGCTGGTCAAAATATTACATGGCAAGGGAAAGAGGTTTAACCTTAGAACATTAGAAAACTGATGAGAGAAAAGTTTTCTTCAGTTATTTATGCATGGCATTATGACTTCTATGGTAGAGAAAAGCTATGAATTCCCATTAACAATTCAAGATAAGGTTTTTCCTGTATTCATACCAAAATTTACCAATAAATTTCTTTATTTTAGTCTTTTTTTAACCAAAATGTAATAGTAATATGAAACGTGGTAAAGTGTATCTATATTTTTATATTACTTTAATCTCAGTGGTTACTGGTCAAATAAAATGAACAAATAAGTTAATGAAACTCATAGCATACTAACATAGAAGCAGCTTATTTTATCCCTAGGAAATATTTATAATAACCTCATTTGGGTAAATTATTGAAGCTTTTATTTAAATGAACTTAATAGTGGGGAAAAATTCCATATCACTTAAACTTATCTAATCTTTTAATTTCTATAAATGTGTGTTTTGGCTGAATGAAAACATGAGAAGTGTTAATTTGATGAATGTTAATTTGGTGAAAAGTTTCTAATCAGTAAGGCCAGTTTTCTAAAGACTAAAGAAATGGATATCTGATCCATTAATTTAATTTATCTCAATGATGCTAATTGCCATATAAGCAATTCTGTTAATGGGATCAGTATCTGTCTTGTAAAGACAGGAAACAAAATTGAATTGGCATTCCACAGTGTGACATGGAAATCATTCAATTAACCCCAGATTATTGAGCATTTATATGTGCAAGACCCAATACAAAGTCTACAAAAGAGGAAGGTATTTCTAAGTGGTTTATAGGGAAACAAGATTGTTAAAACAATTATAAACAATAAGTGCTTTAAGATTGCAGAGTAGACAGAAATTTGTTATGGAGCAGGAGGTCCAGGAAGCTTCAGAGGACAATGAAAGGTGTTTAGAATGTGGAAATACATACATATATATATGTGTGTGTGTGTGTTTGTGTGTGTGTGTGTGTGTGTGTGTACACACACACATATACTCAATACCATGATACCAGATAATCAATCAGAGTTCATTTTCAGATGGAAATATAAAATGTTGATTTTGCATTTTAGATATGTTAATACCTTTAGATTTCTCTAAGCATATAATTAATAATATTACTTTCACTCTTTATTTGTTCATTTTGGGGAAAATTCTAGGCTTAATATTAAAAAGAAAGAAACTGTCAAATACCATTTACTCCCTAGGCTGGATCCCCACATGGGGAATTTTCCATGATCAAATCAAGGCTGTGTTTGGAAGGAGGAATATGTAGTAATTACAGGAGGTATTTCAGGTAAAGGAACTAAAGGACACAAACAATGCAAAGGTTCTTTTGTAGACAGCATAACTTTAGGGAACATAGCCAAAGATAAAGTAAGAAAGCAAATTCAGATTTACATTTTGGTAAGCTTTGAATAATAGTTTTAATTTGTTCTGACTAAAAGTACTGTTTTGAAGAAAGTACTGCAGTAACAAAAATAGCATTCTAAAAACATTAACATGGAATTGGGGAGTATAATGGATTTGATGTGGAGGAAATTAACATATACTGAATTCCATCATCCCAAATTTAATGTTAGGTGGTTTTTTTTTTTCCATAGGTTTACTCTTCCATTCAAAAAACATTCATGGCCCCGTAAGTACCAAGCACCAGGCTCAGAACTAGTAATGCAGTGATGAGCAAAACAGGCAAGTTAGTCACCCTTGTGGAATTTAGTGGCCAGTGAGAAAAGGAAGGGGATAAGTAAGTAAATGATAAAATAATTTTTAGAATGTTCTAAGTGCTCTGAAAAACATCTAACTGGTAAAATGTTACCAGTGGTGGTCAGCTGGAGTTGGGACTCAGTGTGTAATGGCTAGACACTTTTCCCTGGAAGCAGCATCCAAACTAGTCACTAGAGGACAGGGTTTGCTGGGAACCCTTGAGAAAAGCAGTTGAAGTCAGAGTTGTGTGGGCTCACAGGGGTGTGTGAGACAGGGGAGGAGGGAGCAGTGAAATACTTACTGTCGCCCAGATACGTTACTAGTAAGAACAGGGAATCAATTCAAATGGTTATCTGAGTTGATACAGCCAGTACTCTTCACTGATTCCAAACCTAGCTATGTTTGACAATAAAGACTTATATTAATAAGTGTATAATAAATTAGGGTGTCACTTAATTGCACATAATTTACTGTACGGTAATGTTGAGCTGACATAGGTATACTGGGAACACACTAGCATGTAGGAGCTGTTGTTTTGTTTCAGTTTATAGGTTTTCTTTAAGTAAGTATTGGAGAATTCCTTACCTAGCATGGCTATGTTCTGATAGAGTTTGTATTTCCAATATTAGTTTATACTATGAAATATATCATACCTATCAAATAGTATAAAAGGGTCTGTGTGTGTGTGCACAATGTATCTGTGTGGTTTAATAAATAATGGTAGAATCACCACATACCCAATGCTGAGCTTAAGAGAGAACATTAAAATGAGGTTTATAATTAGCTATTTACATGTGCTCTCCCAGTAGTCTAGAGGTTCATAAAAGACAGAAAACGCTCCTTATTCATCTTTATAATCCCTGCTTTTAAAACAGGTATGACACATCATTTGTGTTTAATAAATATCCCATGATTATAAGGTACCTATGGATAAAGCTGTCTATGAGATATTTTTTATAAAAATTTTAGGTTTTCATTCAAGTCTATTCTTTTCTGTTCAACTATCTATGTAAAAATAACTTTCTACTGCAATAAAGCAATAGAATATTTGTGAAATTTTCTATGGAGTTCCCTTTGCTTTAGAAGCCAAGCATAAACTTATTTATATACCACAAGTTTTAAGATTTTATAATTTTTTAAATATTTTTAATGTTTATTCATTTTTGAGAGAGAGAAAGAGACAGAGGGTGAGTGGGGGAGGGGCAGAGAGAAAGGGAGACAGAATCTGAAGCAGGCTCCAGGCTCTGAGCTGTCAGCACAGAGTCCGATGTGGGGCTCAAACCCACAAAACCGTGAGATCATGACCCGAGCCAAAGTTGGATGCTTAACCGACTGAGTCACCCAGGTGCCCCAAGATTTTATAATTAGAGTTGTTATCCTTCTCTTCATCATTCAGGCATTAAATGATGTCTTTGTGTTCTTTGTATAAAGATCAAAATAAAATATCCTGAGGTTTTATGTATGGTCTAAGAAGTCAAAGTATGCAAAGGATCATATGGTAATATGAGTTAACTGTATACTTCTGGAAAAATAATCTAGTAACAGACATAACAGGTAGATATTTTGGATACAGCTCCACACACGTCATCTGATATTTGTAAAATTACTATTGGTCTTTAATTGGTCTTTATTCCTTTACCATTTCATTATTTGTCATCTACAATAATTGTGTTACTTTGCAATACATGTAATTTGTGACTGTGTTCTCTTATGCTTGTGTGCCTAGTTTCTTTAGCAGATAGGCTACAAAATCAGAGAATCAGCTAGAGACCTTCTATATATCTAAGGTAGAATTATGGTTCCATTTTAATGTTTGTATTCACTGATAAAAAAAAACACCATCCATACAACAGAGGAGATAAGATGGCTGACAGTACTAAGCTGCCTTCACTAAAGAATGCTGATGGCTGCATTTTTGGCAACCTGGGGCAAGTTTCATGATTAAAAAGAAAGAAAGAAAGCACTCTTATATTTCCACAGGCAATTTAAAAAATATCCTTTGGAATGAATTTAATGGTATACCAGCTCTTAAGAGCTACCAAGATCTCTTTTTGTTCAAAATTCATCTGCAAGTTAATTCCTCATGCTTAATTGCTGAAAGCTATTCATAACTAAATGGTTGGTAACGCAGAGAGAGTCATTGTGTTATATGCATAAATCTATCACTTTGGAAAATTATCTCAAAATCCATGAATACACGTATATGGACTTTGGCAGCAAAGCATTACATAAATATTCAAGACATTATGCTGGATATTTATGTTTATAAATATACATTTCATATTTAATGAAATGAGTAAAAATATCAAGGGCTCTATTAACATCTTCATTCCATCTAATAAAAAAAACAACAAAGAACAAATGTGCTACAGTAATTAACTGACTTACACTAATCTTATTTTTTGAGACTAAGGCTTGAAAATGCTTATATTTAGATACAACTGCAACATATTAGGGAAGCTAAACAATTGCTATATGCAACAAGGTTCCAAGAGAAAACTAGAATTCGAGAAAACAGTCTACTGGCTGAAGTTTAATATGACCAAATGACCAAGCAAGGAAATGACCAAAGCAAGTAGCAGCCATATTGTGGCACAAACACCTTATTGCTGATCTACTGATTCACTCCATTAGCACAAAGCAGTAGCTGGGCCTGCAATTCACTCTAGCTTTCCTCTGGATCATCCCTAATTTTCTCTGACTCTTGGACTAAGTAACCAAGGTACATTTGTCAACACTAAGAAATTAACAAGAGTGCATTACTATTAACCAAACTGCGGACTTTTTCAGATATTACCAGCTTTTCTATTCTGCATTCCAAAAGACAGTCCAAAACACATTACATTCAGTCATCATGCACTTTAGTCTCCAATCTCCAAAGGTTTCTAGACTTTTGTTTTCTTTTTTTATTTTTTCATGACCTCAACAGTTTTAAAAAGTCTTAGTCATGCATTTTTCACATGTGTGTCTCTAAAACAACCCTCAGTTTACAATCAGCTAATTTTTTTTCACGATGAGATTGAAATTAATGGGTTTTCAAGAACACCAGAGACCTAAAATTCCTTTATCATCATGTCATATCAGGAGTTTAGGATATCAACATAACTTATCACTTGGTTAAGGTAGTTTCTACCAGGTGTCCCCAGTTTAAAGTTACTATTTTTACTTTTTTACTCTTATTATTTAAAAAAATTATTTTAAAAGATTGTTTTCAATTTTGTTATTGTTAAACATTTTTTCCTTCATGATTGAACAGGATGCTTTTTAACTTTTTCAGAATCAGATGCAATTTTTCAATGAATACATCAAGATATAGGTTCAAATAAAACTAAATTAAAAACATAAACATAAAAAAATTCCATAAAATAACCACATATCTGATCAATGTTAAAGAGAGAAAGAAAAAAAATTTTAATTAAAAAAAAATAAGAAAAAAAAGAGAGAAAGAAACCAAACAAAGATATTGGGTGATAAAAGGGTAGGAGGAAGAGAAAAAAAAAGGGGGGGGGGGGAAGAAAAAAAAGGAAGGGAGGAAGTAGATGAGAAAAAGGCTCTTAATAGTTTATGATAATGTACCCAGTGATCAACATGTTATTACTATTTATTCAGACAATCAAATAATCATTTTGCAGATATTTATTTGTGGCCTGTTCTTTAATAGATATATAAATGGTAAAATAAATATTACATAAGTTAGATGCTCTGAAAAAAAATTTATCTATTCACATCATCAAAAACACCCTGGAAAATGGCCAAGTGACCCTCATTTTTCTCCTTTCCATGTTCTCCTTTCCACACATACACACTATACCACACACACAATGCACACATCATATACAATGATGTGATAATACTGATGTCCCTGAAGAGGTAAGAACAGAATCCATGTAGTGAATATTATGTTCCATCACCTGAATCCCCACTTTTAGGAACTAGGTACTCATTACCCGAGCTGCCTGTTGGAAATTTTGCTTGCCGACACCTCATTTGAGTCCTTCCCCAGATACTGCTTTTCCCCAGGGTTACCATGTTCCTTAAGGGCAGTCTGCAACCAAGGCTTACATAAGGCCAGGATAACCATTAGATGACTATGTTCCATGAGGGGGCCTGGAGGAATCTCATTTTCCAGTGTGATAAGGAATGGGCTAGTGGGGTGGGCATCAAAATCTTTAAGCAGCTCACTGGTAGCTTGTATTTGTTGGCTGGGATTTTTGGTGAGTGATCCTATTATAAAATTGGGTTCTCTGTTACCACTAGTGATGATGGGGTCCCAAATAATAGAGGCTAGGTGGCAGGATTCATTAAGGAAAAAGCTAGGTAGATTGTGTTAATGAATAGCAAACTTGGAGTGGAAGCTAGTGGAGTCTGACTGGCAGAGAACTAGGGAGATGCTTAATAGAGCACGGGACTCCAGGGAGAATTCAGATGGGCAGCTAAGAAGGATATTGCTCAATCTATACACAATCAAAATAAGTCAAGAAAAAATTATCAGAAGTGACATTGTTGTTAATTCATGACTCACAGCCTAGATCTTCCCCAGAAATTGCCATTGGTCAAAGGGAACTACTTCAATTCCTCCTTAGGAATGGCTCACATCTAATGACTAGTGGAAACAGTACAAAGGTGTGATCTCTTTGCCTCTCTCTTGCTTCCTCCTTCTGGTCAATCTAGCTAACCCCATCCCTTTACAGGTGTTGTTTTTGTGAGGACTCTTCCAATAACCACCAGCCTGTAAATCTTTGGTCTCTAGGAGAACCCGACCTTTGTCTCTGCCTCTTAGAATAAGAAAACTCTATCAGAGACTACGTTATCCTGGGAGTGATTACAACTATTTCTAAAACAACACATACAAATCTGCCTTGCAATTAACTCCATATTTTAATCAGGTTCTTTCTGAGGTTATCAATCCTAATTCTACATTCTTGATAATTGTGTTTTATAGGATACATTTTTTAATTAAAAATAATTAATTTTATAATTTATTGGCGTCAACTGCATTCACTATGCTTTACCTGATCACTGCTATCTAAGCCAGAACATTTTCATCATCCCAAACCAGAAAATGTCCTCATTAAGCAGTCATTCCTCACCCATTCCCCACTTCCTCCAGCCTCTGAATACCAGTACTCTGCCATCTGTCTCTGTTCATTTACCTAGTCTGGAATTTTCATACAAGTGGAGTCATACAATGTGTGGCCTTTGTGCTGGGGCGTCTTTCACTTAGCATAAAGTTTTCAAGATTTTTATTCACATTGAAGCGTATATCAACACCTCATTCCTTTTAGAACTGAATAATACTTTATTGTTTGAATATATCACATTTTGTTTATCCATCTGTTGATGGACATTTGAGTTGTTTCCACACTTCTTTAAATAAAAAGTTATACATATATATCTATATATTAAAGTGTACATCATGTTTATATATATATACATATATATAGTGAAATGATTATTATACTCAAGTTGATTTATATATCTATCTCCTCATATTGTTATCTTTTTTTTCTTGTTGCATAAATTGAAAAGAAGGAGGAAAAAGTCAATACTTTAGGTTTCCTCATTCAGTTTTGGATAGGAACAAATACTCTAGGGAAAGTGATCATAGGAAGACTCTGTGCCTAGGATAATATTTTACTATTATATTTCCTTCATTGTTGTTTTTCAGAAATCTCTTCCTTCACTGTCAGAACATGGGGCAAAAGGACTTGGCTCACTGTCAAAAATCAGTGCCTTCAACTTGCTATTGTCCTAGGGTGTTAAAAAAAAAACAATAAAAAAAAAACCCTTGTTTTTTAACAATCTAACTAAAGCTTTTAAGCATTTTCTCACCTAGTAGATATGGATTTCAAAATCAATTCCTTTTAGAGAATGTACTTTACAAATAAATAAAACATTTTCTTATGACCCCTTTTAACTCATCGTGTTGCAACCCACGAGTGAATTATTATTTGAACACATCACTTCTATAGTCCTGCTTCAGGCCTGCTCACCTCCAGTTTTCCATTTGGGTTCTCATCTATCCACAGTCTATCTAGTAGCATTTTATTTGCACTCACTTTCTAACTTTTCCCCCCAATATGTTTTTCTCTTATATTTTAAGCCATGGGTTCTTTCTGATTCTTTTGATGTTACAAGAAATAAAGGTTACATGCAAGGGGATCACTGAAGTTTTATAATGCAGACTCCAGCAAAACAGAAACCAAGATCAGGAAAGGTAAGCGCACATACACAGAGAGTCGCTTGAGGCCAATAAATTATGACCACAACCGCAGCCAGTATCATTTAAGTACTCTTTAGTTTCTGATGATAAAGCACTAGCTTATCACCATGCTGACAAGTGCAACCCCCTGTGGCCCTCAGCTTCTGTCTTTTCTATTTGTTACCTAGTCAGCCACATGGAATTTAACAGCCCACACAGTAAAGTATCTTTCTAAGTAGATCTCAATAAAAGACATGGAACAAAGCTAGTAAGATCTTATGTCTTGTCGGGTGAAGAAATGATTTCTTCCATCTAAGTACCACCTCCCTGTTGCACAGAGGAAAAAACAGACATGAAATTACTATATTGTCAGTGAATATTTGTATTTATTTTCTGTTGTTATAGAGAAGAACGAAGAAACTCTTTGAGTTTGAATATTGAAACGTTAAAAGAGTCCATATTTAGCTTATAATTTCAGAATAATTGTATAGTTCTGTTTTCTGGTTGTTATTTCTACTTGACAGAAAAAATTTCATGTCTATAAGAAGACATTTTTCTGTAAGAATTGTTTTTAAGTTAAAAAATCAGTTTTGAAATTAAATGTATGTACATTCCTCCTCGATTATGTACTCTTGGTATTCAAATGAAGAATTATAGGAAAACCAGGATAACAATAGATTGAAGCAAAAGTTTTGGTGCCCAATTAAAGTGTTATTTTGTCAGGTTTGAGATGTTTATCTGGGGGCTCCTGGATGGCTCAGTTGGCTGAGTGTCTGACTTCAGCCCAGATCATGATCTCACAGTTCACAAGCTCAAGCCCTGCATCAGGCTCTGTGCTGACAGCTCAGAGCCTGGAGCCTATTTCAGATTCTGTGTCTCCCTCTCTCTCTGTCCCTCCCCAGCTCATGCTCTGTCTCTCTATCTCTCAAAAATAAATAAAACCATTTTAAAAATGTGTATTTAAAAAAATATATTTATCTGTTGTTCTTAAAGGTCAATAAAACACATAAGCTGTGGATATACTTACCATTCTGAATCAGAACATCAATACAAACATCCACCTCTAGTTTGAATATATTAGCTATCAAAGGGACAGAGTATTTTTAATTTTTTTTAATGTCTATTTTTGAGAGAGAGAGAGAGAGACAGAGCATGAGTGGGCAAGGAGCTGAGAGAGGGGAGAAACACAGAATCCTAAGCAAGCTCCAGGCTCTGAGCCATCAGCCCAGAGCTCAAAGCAGGGCTCGAACCCACAAACTGATATCATGACCTGAGCCAAAGTCGGACACTTAACTGACTGAGCCACCCAGGTGCCCCAGGACAAAATGTAATAGATATAAATATATTCCTCCCTTTAGGAATGTAAGCTTTCAAAGACATATGAGATATCACCATGTGAGGTAAGACACATGCCATATAACAATCTTAAGTAAATATTACTTACATCTTTCTTCAAAGTGTACTTGAACCTCACATTAATTTTAAATTTCTCTCCATTATTTATAAAAATAAATAATTTGTATCATGAAATTTTTACTTTAACAATTATTTTCTCATCATCTTTCATGCATCTCATCTATCATTATCTCAAAAACATATTTAACTACATAAGAGATCCTTTTTCTTGCACTGGTTTCACATCGGCAGCTTTATTTTTTAGCTCTTGCCATTGGCATCAGGCAAGGGAAATTGAGATAAAAAGTGAAATATATAGATTCTGATGTATTTGCATGAAACTAGATTCTAGTAAGTTTATTAATTTGAATGCATCACTTACAATTTGAATGACAGAATATGAGTCTAAAAAATTTTTTTAAAATAAGACAGAATTTAAAAAATAAAATAAAATAGAATATTTTCTGGTGCCTGAAGGAAGAAATAATAGAGAAAAAGTGAAGACATGAGTAGTTAAGTGCTATTATTTTCACTTGAAAAGATTTTTTTAGAAAAAACAAGTGATGTTAGTAATACTTTCCTCAGTTTCCCTGTCCATCTGATCATTTCCCTCAGATTATATAATTTGTTCTGACTTGAGCATTAGCCCTTTTTCTGTTTTTCCTTTTGTATAGAAGAATATCTAAGAATCAGCATGTAGGCCAGTCATCATATACAGTAAGTAAATTTGTTCAGGAAGAAGAGACCTACAGAAAGTAACCAATTTTCATTATCTGCATTACATAGTCAGGTTTCTATGAAAACCTCCTCATGTAAAACAGGGCAATCAACCTACATGAAGGTTATCTTTGAACTTTTTTCTGTTTATGAGTCTTTAGAGCATCTGGTGGAAGTTCTAAACTTTTCCCCAAGGGCCCATGTACTCAAAAGCCAATATACACAAAATAATCTGCACATAATTCCTGGGTTCACAGAACTTATGAACTCATGCATAGACGCACATTAATTAAGGCCAAGAAAATCTTACTTAATTTAAAAAATACCCATGAATCTCAACACATTTGAGATTTAACTTTACCTTCTTTTTTGAGGAAAACACAACCTAATCATAGGATTCACAGCATTATGTTACTTCTAGAGTTTCATTAAATAACATCCATCTTTTAATCAAAAACACTCAGAAGTACAGGAAGATGAAATGTATTACATTCGATAGGAACAAACACTACAAAGTGACCTATAGATAGAAGCAGATATTGTAGTTTATGAGCCACAAACTTTAAAATAATTGATTTATAGTCAAGAAATTAAAATATCAGATGAGAATGTTGACAAAGAATACTAAAATGAATACATAACTATTTCTATTCTTAGGTGAAAGATAATGAGATAGAAGCAACATTTTAAAAGTCATCAAGATACAGATCCGAGAAGAGCTAAATTCTTCAAGAAGGATACTTGAGAGAAAGAAAGAAAGAAAGAAAGAAAGAAAGAAAGAAAGAAAGAAAGAGAAAGAAAACTAGCTCTTACTTTGGCACGTCACAATAAAATTGCTGAAAACCAAAGGAAAATCCTAAAAGAATGCAAGTGGTGTGTATGGAGGGATTATCACTGTCAAAAATAAATCATGCTAATGAACACTAACTTATCAAAAATAAAAATAAAAATACATGAAGTGTAGATGACAAAGGAATGACATCTTCAAAATGGTTTTGTTTTCAAGGTAATTTTTAAAACTACTAGAATCTAGAATGCTATATTCAGTGGAAACACTCTTTGATGATGAAAATAAAATGAAGATATGTTCAGGCCAATAAGTTAAATAACAACCTCGGTTACCACCAATAGAAAGAAAGCAATAGCAAATGAGAGTACAGAAATAGAAAGTAATTTAAAAAGAAAGAAAAATGGAAAAGTCAAATATGCCTGCAAATATAAAGAAAAGGTACTAAGATGTATCATGAGATGAAAGAGTCAATAAATTTTTTACCATACAAAGGAAGTCAAGGCAAAAGCGGTTAAATGAAACACAAAGAAGAGATAATGTTACTAATTTATAATACACCTGAATAGTCAAGGACAGAGCTAATCTCAAAGGAAACAACTAAAATAATACAAAAGAATATAGAAGCAACAAACTACAAGCAAGAGAATTAAATTCTAAAAACAGAATCAAAATGTCAAGAAAAGAAAGAAAAAAAGACCATTCAGTGGGATAAACAGATAATAAATACATGATTATATACATAAATAGAAATATCTTTATGATTATACTAAATATTAATGGGCCAAATGCACAAATTTAAATATTAATGAGTGTTAATACCACTTTTTTAATCCTAAGAATAGAAAAATATTTTAAATAAAAGAATTAATATGATATACTATACAAACTTCAGCCCAAAGTAAGCCTATATACCTTTGGTAATATTAAATAAAATATTAGACTTTAAGAAGCATTATCAAAATACTAATGGCATTTTTCAAAGAAATAGAAGAAATAATTCAAAATTTTTACACAACTACAAAAAATCCTGAATAGCCAAGGCAATCTTGAGAAAGAGCTGGAGACATCACATTCCCTGATTTCAAACTATGTTACAAAGCTATAGTAAATAAAACTGTGGTACTGGCATCAAAACAGACATAGAACAATGAAACACAATAGAAAGTTCAGAAATAAACCCACACATAGTAGTCAATTAATTTATGACACAGGAACCAAGAATACACAATGGGAATAGTTTCTACAATAAATGCTGTGGGGAAAACTGGGCAGCCATATGCAAAACCATGAAATTTAACTACTTTCTTACATCATGCAAAATTAACTCACAATGGATTAAAACACTGAATGTAAGACCCTGAAAATCAAAAGTGTCCTAGAAGAAAACATAAGTAGTAAATTGCCTGACATAGGTCTTGGTGATGAATTTTTTGAACTTGACCAAAAACAAAAGTAAATGAAGCAAAAATAAATAAGTGGGCGTATATCATTCTAAAAAACTTCTGCACAGCAAAAGACACCATCAACAAAATGAAAAGACAACCTACTGAATGGGAGAAAATATTTGCAAATCATATATCTGATAAGGGGACAGATACAAAATATGTAAAGAACCCATACAACTCAATAGCAAAGAAACAATCTATTTTTTTTTTAATTTTTTAATGTTTATTTATTTTTGAGAGAAAAAGACAGAGTGCGAGTGGGGGAGGGACAGAAAGAGAGGGAGACACAGAATCTGAAGCAGGCTCCAGGCTCTGAGCTGTCAGCACAGAACCTGACATGGGGCTTGAACTCTTGAACTGCTAGATCACGACCTGAGCCAAAGTTGGACACTTAAATGACTGAGCCACCCAGGTGCTCCAAACAATCTAATTGTTTTAAAAATGAGGAGATCTGAATAGATATTTTTTTTCCCAAATAAGATATACAGATTGTTAACAGATATGTGAAAAAACTAACTGGAATTTAAATCAATCAATCAATCAATCTTAGGAAAAAGAAAGATGCTCAACATCACTAATCATCAGAGAAATTCAAATCAAAACCACGATGTGATATCACCTCACCCATGTTAGAATAGCTATTATCAAAAGCACGAGAAATAACAAGTGTTTGATGAGGATGTGGAGAAAAGGGAACCATTGTGCACTGTTGGTGGGAATGTAAAAGGATGCAGCTGCTCTGGAAAACAGTAGGGAGTTTCCTTAAAAAAGAAAAAAATTAAAAATAAAACTATCATATGATTCAGCAAATCCACTTCTCGGTATCCAAAGAAAATGAAAACTAACTCAAATAAGACATATGCACCCCACGTTAATTACAGTGTTATTTACAATAGCCAAGATATGGAAACAACCTCCCTGTTGATGGATAAATGGATAAAGCAATTCTAAATATGTGTGTGTGAGGGCGCCTCAGTGGCTCAGTTGATTAAGCATCCAATTTCGGCTCAGGTCATGATCTCACAGTTCATAAGTTCGAGTTCAGAGCCTGCATCAGATCCTCTGTCTCCCTCTCTCTCTGCCCCTTCCCCATTTGTGCATGCATGTACTCTCTCTCTCAAAAATAAATGAACATTTTTAATTAAAAAAGAAATAAATATGTGTGTGAGTGTATTTCTCACACATATATAAACAATACATACATATATAGATATAGATATAGATATAGATATAGATATAGATATATGCACACACACACATATACAATGGAATATTATTCAGACACAAAAAGAATGAAATCTTTTCCATTTGTGACAATATAAATGGACCTGGAGGGCATCATGTGAGGTGAAATAAGTCAGACAGAGAAAGACAAATACCATATGATCTCTCTTATATTTGGAATCTGAAACAAAACAAAACAAAACCCAAACTTATAGATACAGAGAACACTCTGGTCATTTCCAGAGGCCAGAGTGTATGGGGTAGTGATGGAAGAAATGAGTACAAGGGAATCAAACAATAAAAAGAGAGAGAGAGAGAGAGAGAGACAAAGAAAATGTGTCTCAATTAAATTCTGAGAGGCAGAATTAAGGGCAGCCAGCATTATCCTAAAAACCACTTTATTTTAATAGAAAATACTCAAATTTAAATGTCTTAATCACTTAGCACATTAATCCTACTAGTTACCACTAGCTTTCAAATACAAGTTTCAACAAACTTTTTGTTATATTTGTGTAACACTCTACCCTCTCTCTGAAAAAGTAAAAAATAAGAACAAAAGTGTATTATGGTATGAAGTATATAAATCAGATCAGCGACCAGGAAGGATTAGATGCAAAGGGGACTTAGCTGTAGATTAAGTGTGTGATTTTCAGCAATATGATGGAATTTGTTTTTTTTTTTAAGAATGCAAAAACATGTGTACATATAGAATGTTTTATGCTCTCTTTCACCTGGATGAACTTAACCTGAAAATCAGATTGTGGTCTCTTTAGTTTCCAACAGCTAAATATCTGTAGAAGATTCGAAGAGAAAGGAAGAATAGTAATTAAAACAAATAGTCCAAGTGTCTTTTTGGCTAGAAACCTGCTTTAGCATTATTAATCTTTGAACATGAGTCTAGTACAGGAAATAACGTACTGAATTGCTTTTATTGCTTATGTGAGTGATCACTGCACTTTTTATACTTTCCAAATAAAAACTGGGAGGGGGCAAAGGATTATTTAAAACCATGGCTAAGGATAAAAGTGGCAATTCTCTGGAATGACCAAATTAGTTTCATTTAGAAAAAATCAAACCATATAAAGGGGAAATTAACAGGGCTAAAATTTAGATAGAAACATCTATAATCAGAACTAAAATGTTTTAATATATTTCCAGTAAATGCTACAATGAGAATACCCCAAATCAGCAAGTAGTTAAGAGAAGTAAACAGCCTGGATAGCAAAATTGCATTAATTGGTCTTTACAGAAGAGCATTATACCCCAAAACTGAATAGTTTATTTTTTTAAATGGGAATGGGAAAATTAGTAAAATGAGCCACATGTTGCATGGGAAGGCAAGTCTTAAGAATTTCAGAGGATTTAAATAAAGGAATGTTCTCCAAACTTATGAAGCATCAATGATCTGGACATGAATGTTTTAAAGCAAAATAAAAATAGCAGATCAAACCAAGAGAAGTTGAAATATAACAGATATGAGTAAAAAATAATTAAATAGAAAATATAAAATCTAGGGGCGCCTGAGTGGCTCAGTCGGTTAAGCGGCCGACTTTGGCTCAGATCATGATCTCGCGGTCCGTGAGTTTGAGCCCCGCGTCGGGCTCTGTGCTGACAGCTCAGAGCCTGGAGCCTGTTTCACATTCTGTGTCTCCCTCTCTCTGACCCTCCCCCGTTCATGCTCTGTCTCTCTCTGTCTCAAAAATAAATAAACATTTAAAAAAATTAAAAAAAAAGAAAATATAAAATCTAGAGGATCAACATGAAAAGTTAGTGTTTTATAAATGAATGAAACAATTAAAAACATTTCACAAAATTGAATTTAAAAAGTAGATGTAAATATACAATATTAAGAATGATAAAGAAGACATTAACAAAACTCCTACAAAAATAAGAAAATTTCTTGAAAAATTAAATTTCAACTCATCTGAATTATTAAGTTCCTAGGAAAGCACAATTTATTAAAATTGACAAAAATTAAATTTAAAAAATTGAATATTTTTTCACACATTAGATTCGCATTTTAAAACTACCATAGGAATTTTTACCAATTCTATCAAACATTTACAGAAGACATTACACCAATTTTACAAAAAATCTCTTCCAGAGCAGAGAAAGAGACTCCACCAATTTATTTTGTGACATCAATTTAACCTGATAAAAAACCTGACAGACACATTACAAAAAAGAGAATTTACACCAATCTCTCTCATAAAACGCAGATGCAAAATCCCAAACAAAATATTTTAGCTAAAAATTTATTGCATTAAGAACAAATGAGTGTCCTAGGAAGAAAGATGCAGTCAGCAGAATAATGACTCCCCAAAGATAATCACACCCTAGTGCCCAGAACCTGTGAATGTGTTCCCTTATGTGTGTGGCAAGAGGGACTTTGCCAATGTGAAAAACTCAAAGATTCTGGAGGATCAGGAGGTTAGCCTCTGTTATCCAGGTGGGACCAATGTAATCATAAGCGTCCATGTAAGACTGAGAGGCAAGAGGACCAGCATCCATAGTAGGAGATGTGATCACAGAGAGTGTGAATATGTTGCCTTAGATGGCAAAAGGGACTTTGCAGATATGACTATGGTTAAGGATCTTGAGATGAGGAGATTTTCCTGGAATATCTCCATGTCAGTCAACCTAATCACATAGATCCTTTAAAGCAGAGAACAGTTCCCGGCTGGGCGAGATGTGACGTGAGAGGAACTTGACCTGCAGTTGACAGCTTTGAAAATAGAAGAAAGGATCCAAGGAACCAAGGAATGTGTGTCGTGTCAAGAAGTGGTGACTAGCCATTCACCATTAGACAGTCCGTAAGAAAACAGGAATCTCAGTTCAATAACTACAAGGACTTGAATTTTGTCAACAGTTCAAATGGGGGAAACATCCTCCTCCAAAGCATTCAGAATGGAATGCCACCTTGCCAACACCTTTACTTTAGTCCGCTGAATACTGTAATGGACTTCTGACCCATAGAATAGTAAGATAATAAATTTGTATTGTTCAAGGTGCCAAATTTATGGCTGCAGTGGAGAGTGAGAGTGATTTAACACTCAATAGTTTTAACAGTGCAATTCAACATGAAGAAAGAAAAGCATAACACTAAGAAAATAGATGCAAAAAATCATTTATTTGATAAACTCCACACCTGTTCCATGACAAAACAAACAAAAACAAACCTTGGCAAATCAGAAAGGAAAGAAAAAAAAACATTCTTAATGGGATAAAGGCTATTTTTAGAAAAGCTATATCAAACATTTTCCTGAACGGTGAAATGTTAAAATCATTTTTGGGGTGGGGGAGGAATTGAAATAAAACAAGGATTCATTCCCCCATTCATATTTATTAATGTTTATTTATATTTTTTATCTATCTATCTATCTATCTATCTATCTATCTATCTATCTATCTATCTATCATTTTGAGAGAGAGGGAGGGAAAGAGAGAATCCCAAGCAGGCTCTGGGTTGACAGCACACAGCCCGACAAAGGGCTCAAACTCACAAACCGTGAGACTTGACCTGAGCTGAAATGAAGAGCTGGGGGCTCAACCAACTGAGCCACCCAGGTGCCCAATGTTTATGTTTGAAACAGAGAGAGAGTGTGAGCGAGTGGGGAGGGGCCAAGAAAGAAGGGGACAGAGGATCTGAAGCCGGTTCCTTGAGAGCTACGGAGAGCCCGTCACAGGTCTTGAACTCACACACTGTGCATCAGGCTTGAACCCGTGAATAGAGAGATCACGACCTGAGCCAAACTCAGATGCTCAACCGACTGAGCCACCCAGGTGCCCCCCTGCCTCATTCACATTTTTAAATGAAGGTAACAGTCATCAAATGAGAAAAGAGTGAGTCAATACTGCAGATTGATTAAAAATGTCCTCCATATCCTCTAATTCTTGGAATCTATGTTTTTACTTTGATGTTTCTCCCATTAAAAGGTGGTGTCTATTCCTGCTTCCTTGAATCTGGGTTGGTTTTGTGAATATTGTGGCCAATAGAATAGGGCATAAGTGATAGCAGGACAGTTTCTCAGATAGGCATTAAGAATCCTTACACAATTCCACTCTTTCCTTTGGACTCTTGTTTCACCTTGAGAAAACACCTGGGCTAGTTCGCTGGATGATGGGAGATGACTAGCAAAGCTGAGAAAATACATGACCAGCTGACACCCAATTTATCCCAAGCCAGGTAAGAAAGTCCAACCCAGTTTAGCACGGTCACCTACCTAACTCCTAGCTGAACTGCTAATATATGTATGAACTGAAACAAGCCAGAAGAAAAATCCAGATTATTTATAGGCTCACGAGCAATAATTTCAATTAGTTGTTTTAAGCCACTCAATTCAGAGTGCTTTGACATTCCACACTATTGTAACAATGGATAACTGATAGAAAAGACCAAGGTGTTTGTAGAGGAAATATGACACATATCTATTCTCCAATTATAGTGATTCATATTCAAGCACTTTTACATAAGTAACTTATATGCATATGTTTAATTGGACAACTTAGTTAATAGTTATAGATATATTAATAGCGTATTTACTTAGGTATTCTCAAAATAATCCTAAATCTAGGTAAAATTTGCTGACCACTGAATTTGTGCCCAAGTAAGAACTGACTCCCTGACAGAATCAAATTTGTTTTATGAAGTGGTCATAAAGGAAAGGAGAATTAACCAAGTATTAACTGAACAGTGATGAAGAGATGACCATGTTCAAAAAACTAATAAACTGTTTATGCTATAAGGAAAAACAATAATACAGTATTCCCCTCTTAACTGCAGGGCATACGTTCTAAGACCTCCACTGGATGCCTGAAACCATGGACAGTACCAAGCCCTGTATAAACAATGTTTTTTTTTCCTATATATACATACATACTTATGATAAAGTTTAATTTTTAAATTAGGCACAGTAAGAGAATAACATTAGTATTGCGTATTTTGTTAACACTATTTTATTAATAATAAAATAGAGCAATTATAACATATACTGTCATAAAAGTTATATAAATGTGATTTCTCTAAGAATATCTTATTGTGTTGTACTCACCCTTCTTCTTGTGATGATATGAGATGATACAATGCCTACATGATGAGACGAAGTGAGGTGAACGGTGTTGGCATAGTGACATAGTGTAAGGCTTCTACTGACCTTCTGATGATACGTCAGATGGGGGGATCATCTGCTTCCAGATCACAACTGACAGTGGGTAACTGAAACAGCAGAAAGTGCTGGATAAGTAAGGACTACTGGATATTCAGCCCAGATTGTACTTTGGGGTACAAAGACAAAGAAGGACTTTACGTCTGCCTGTATGTTCTGTTAGCTAAGATATGACAAATTCAGCTCCCTAGAACTGCTCAATACCCATTGTTCTTTGTGCTTCTCCACTACTACATTTATCTTGAAGAAAGTAGGGCCAGGGAAAAGAAGTAGTCCCTACCTATCCATCTTGATAACTTCTTAATGCTTCTCTATGCCCGCAGCATTGTACATTAATGTTTTGAGCAAAATCTATAGGTCAATCAATCTCCTGTTTGAACCAAAGTGCCAATCTGTCATGTACTGTAATGTACTCTCTCTTCTAACCAAATTTTTAGACTCTGAATTTATTTTTTCAGATGGTTCTGTCAATGTGCTGTATGATAAAAAAACAAGTCATATGTTAGCCATGCTTGCATACAACATAAGCATCACCATAAACTATTACTTGATAGATGGCCACATTAATGCAAATATATCTTCATTATAAATCTCTGGACCACAGAATCTTTCAAAAAATCCTACTATTACATTATCCACTAAAGGAAAATAAATTAGAAAATTTTTCATGTTCTAAAACAAACATAGATAATATTTCTTGCCACTGTTTCACAAGAACACTACATAAAAGTACCTATATAATTAGAATTGTCTAGTATCATTATTTAAAATTATAAACAGCCAGGGGAATGGGTGTTCATGTTAACAGTTTTATTAGTAACACAACCTAGGGGAAGTTATTTAAACTCTCTGAGTTTCGATTTCTTCTCTTGTAGAATATACAATGACACATGCTAAGACAAATATAAAGCCATAGATAAATATTTGTTCTTTCTCATGCATCAGATATTATACACAGCACTTGGGAGACACTGGATCAATTAATTTAAATTCAATCACAAACTTCTCTAAATTAAGTAACAAACTGTTTGGAAACATCTTAGTAGGATATTAATTAAAGTAGCTACATAAAATTTTCTGGACTCCATTTTATTACATCTTTTATCCCATCTTTTGGTATATCTGATTTTATTGATGTCCATGTCAACACTATACTCCAAAAACTCCAAGCCATCCCAGTTACTACTAGGTGAAATTTGTTGGATTGGATTACTTTCACCCTCTATCAAGCTCATTGGTTCCCCTTTGTAGGGTTCCTGAGAAAAGAAACTGTATCACACAAATCAAAAGTACATGCCACATGGCCAAACAGAGAAGAGTTTAATATAAGAAACTTAGTAATTTATCTTTGTAGCGCTGTAATTGTTCTGCTCAAATAAGAATGAAATATCACCACCAAAGTTGATATAACTTTTGGCTGCCTTACAACTTTTAGATGGATACTTAGATCTCATGGTCCACTATATTGACCTGAAATATTAAATCTGTCAAAACACACTAACTGAACTCAACTGAATTGATATGCTCCTTTAGTTCATACTACCCAGTGTAACAGTAAACTTTATCATTCGCCATTTTATAGTCCTGCAAGCCCCTTAATCCTCACCCCATATTTAATCTCTTTCTAATTTAAGAAAAAAAAAAAACATGGTAGGAAAAAAAGGTATTTGTGGCAGTTATTTATCTCAAGTCACATCAAGATCTGCAAGCAAATTTCCATGAGTTAGTAATTTTTATGGAGTTTCTATGAGACAATTTGTCCAAAATTGTGTTGACTTGCTATGAAAGTTGCTACTTAAAAACATAGCAGGACATGTCCATTTTAATAGCCTCAAACACAGAGGGAGCTATGTGTGGACCTCACCATGGCCAATCATATCTGCCCTAAGAGAAATAAAAGGAGTCAGAATAAATATCACGTTGTGGTAAATTTCTTCCACACGCATTGTGAAAAAAATGGTTGGGTTGAGATCTGCTCTTAAAAATAAAACAAAGAGATAAGAGCACATAAACAGAGAACTAAAACAATGCAGTTAATATATAAATATTATGAAATAATCTTAGAGTGGTCTGCAGGCATAGTATAAATGTTCTAAAAGTTTTGCTTTATTGTTAGCCTTAAAAATGAGTACTGCCCTACAGAAAAGTGTGAACTCTAATTTTGTCCAGATTCTAGTAATAGACAGTTCCTGAATGTGTCCATGCTGAGCTGCAGACTCCTTAAAGGAACATCTCTGGGCTTATACAGCATTATAATGGTTCTCAGTAAGTCAAATGCTTCCAGCTTATTAGTACTGGACTTGGTCCATGTGACCTTAAATAATCCGATACAATTTTTCCCTGAGCAAGGGGATGACTCACATGCACACACACACACACACACACACACACACACACACAAAGTGTGTACTGTGCTATGTATATCTTGTGCTTATTAGACAATTTCACATTCATGGGAAAAATCCATAATTCTGTCTGCACCTTTCTTTATGAAAATAAAGTCCATCATTTTCAATTACTCTTCTATGCGCTCACTAAATATAGAGAAAAGTCAAGGTTTAGTTTAAATATCTTTGGGGAATGAGTAAATATGATATTATGCGTCTCCAAAGAACTATTGTAATGATCCAAAAAAAGACATGGGGATAAACAAAAGATTTTATTCTTTATTTCCACACTGCAGTTATCAACATGGATTTTTTTGTCTATCAACACTGACACTAAGCTCTCAAGATTGTATCGTTAAGCATTATGATCTATGGGTCTTATAAATGCCCAGTGCTGTGGGTGAGTGCAAGCACTTTGAATTTCAACCTCATGTGTTTCCTTTATAGGTCTGTGGATATTGCCTCTGAGATCTAGTTATATTTCCCAGTATGTCAGCATTCAGTGTAAATTCACTCAGTAGTCAGCAGGTTGCAATTGTTGGGAGTAGGGTTCTAAGAACCTACATAGAGAAAGATGAAGTTTCCTGTACAGAGGGCCATGTGAGCAATAAGAAAGTCCGCTGGCTCCAGCTCAGGGTTATTGTCTTTGACCATCAAGCAGTGGGCCGTGGAAACTTCAAGCAGACAGCAGTAACAAAGCAACAAAATATCTCAAGGGAGATTTGCCTTGAGTTTCCTTGAATATGACCAGACAATGTGAAAATAGAACAAAATGTCTTCCATCCTGCCATATGCCACAATCCAACATAGCAGTGTTTACCAGAGTAACATATATGTGCAGGTGTAATAGAAAAAGCAATACCTTATAAAATTGATTTTTTTTTCCTTTTTGGCTAAAACAAAGTAAAAATGCTCTGTGTTTTTTCCCAAGAGGCATATATGATAGCTTGTGTTTTTTTAAATATAGGACATGAAAGCTCACTTGTTACTTCTACTGTTATTTTTATTTATAACATTAAAGAAAGATGAAATTATGGGGTGCCTGGGTGGCTCAGTCAGTTAAGCGTCTGACTTTGGCTCAGGTCATGATCTCACAGTTCGTGGGTTTGAGCCCCACCTCAGGCTCTATGCTGACAGCTCATAGCCTGGAGCCTGCTTCGGATTCTGTGTCTCTCTCTCACTCTGCCCTTTCCTCACTCACACTCTGTCTCTCTCTCTCTTAAAAATAAGTAAACATTTTTAAAAAAGAAAGAAAGAAAGATGAAATTAGCATCAACAACAATAAAATCACCATTATCCCCTCTCCTAATCCAAATTTCATTACATATTAACCGCCATATGTAAACAAATATATTTTACATAAATATAATGGCAACTAAAGAAAAAAATTGTACCTGCTTTTATCTGCCATGTAGTATAGACACTAAGTATCTATTTTGTCCCCAAGTTTTATGCATTCCTAATAAGATTTCTACCACAAGAGTGCTAATTTTATAACTGTTGAATTCCAAAGGGTAAAAATGTATCCTAAATGCCCAGCCAGCATAAAGTATATGTGTCATCATGGCTACCATGAACATGTGGAAGTTTCAACTCTAAAAGGGAAGTAATTGGATCCAAAGCCCGGCCAAAACACTTCCCAACTGAATAAAACTGGGTAAGTGATTTAACCTCCGTAAGCCTTAATTTGTTTACCTGTAAAGGGAGGATAACATTATTTTTCATTTATGGCATTATTTATTTACCACATAATGATTATTCACTTCTAGGAAAATGCTGAGGAAATGTTATCTGTACAGTACTTAGGAAATAAATAGAATTTAAAATAGCTGGTGTGCTCTTATCGTTAAAAACTGGTATTGCTATGGAGACAGGATGAAAAAAGCTTTCTTGTTTCCTTACCTTCACCTGTGATGATACAGCACTACTGAAATTGATAATGATTAAACCAAGTAGACTTGGCTGAGTAAATCTTGAAAAAAGTGTCCTATTTTTAAAATTGCAATAATCGGGGCACCTGGGTGGCTCGGTTGGTTAAGCCTCCGACTCCTGGTTTTGGCTCAGGTCATGAGCTCACGGTTTCGTGAGTTTGAGCACCTTGTTGGGCTCTGCACTGACAGTGGGGAGCCTGCCTGGGATTCTCTCTCTTCCTCTCTCTCTGCCCCTCCCTCTCTCTCTCTCTCAAAATAAAAAAATAAACTTAAAAAATTTTTAAAAGAAGTGCAATAATCAAGGCTTTTTTTAAATAAGTGACTTTGGAATCATTTAGTTTTAAACAATTAAATGAAAAAGGTAAATATGATTTTCTCAATTCATTTTGATATTTCTCCGTTTTTCTCTACGAACTTCTTTCCACTTATGATACGTCAAAGAAATACAGTCACTGATTTGTCTCTGTTGCCTACCATAATGTGCTTCTCTTCCATGGGCACCTTCTCTATTTCTCTGTGGCCCCCGGATTGTTGAAGCTGACAAAACATGAGTACTTGGCTTCGGCTCTCATGATGCTCGAAATGTGATAAGCTTTACTCAAAATTACAAACTCTACCGTTCTGAGAGCTAGTGGAAAGTCATATAAAACCATGTGTTAACTGAGGGGTGACATCAGCAAAATAGCAGCATAGGTTTCTTCTCTACAAACACCATCTTCCCCACAAAAATACCGGTTTAGACACTCACCGATGACAATGCCTTTCTGGAAGTCCAGAAGTCAAACGGAGAAGTCCCAGCTCACCCTTGGAGGAGAAAAAAGAAAAAAAAAAAAAAACCCACAAATCCAAGATTGGCTGCACTGACAGAAAGTGGAAGTTTCACTTTACCCACACCCTCCTCCAAGGTGGAAAGCTCAGTGCCAAAAGAGACCTTCAGGCCTACAGTCTCTGCCTCAGGAGAAAGTGAGGGCCAGTCAGGGAGCACCTGCCTTTCTCAGCTGTTTGAGATGCGGCCCAAGAGGCCCACTTCTTTCTCCCCGCCCAGAATGCTGCCTCGGTGCTGCCTGCCTGGGTCTGTCAGGGAGGGGAGGCGACAGCAGCAGCCAGGGCTCTCAGCGGACATCAAAGGGGGAAGCAGACGCTACTCATCCCTGCACAGATACCATCAGGAAGCCCATCAATGAGCCTCTTGGAATACCTCCCCTGCGGATCCTCCCACCTGGCACACGCCCCCCCCCCCCAACCGTCTCACACCTCACCTGCACACACGCTCACACAGTGGCTCTCAATTGCGCCCCCGGGGGCGACTGTGAGCCTCTGCCGACAACCAATGAGCACCCCCGGATAGGCTGCGGACTCTGCAAAAAACAGAGTGGAAGCAAACGCGCAAACTAGAGCCTTCTGCACCGCTCCAGGAAAGATGAACGGGAGGCCTGTCAGCCTGCGCCTGACTTTGCATGATTGAGAGAAAGCGGACAATCCTCCAAGAAGGACCCCCCCCCCCCCCCCCCCCCACCAAGAGGAAACAAGAAGTCTGGAGCAGGCGTATTCATAGACAAGTTCTGGGAAAGCATCGGGATCTCTAAAAGGGCTGAAAGAAGGTTTTTCTCTACCAAAGCCAATTAGTAAAAACTGGAGGAGGTGCCTGCTTCTTCATATGTGAAAACAGCAATGAAAGATTTCAAGGAATATGAAACATCAAGGAAACATGACACCATCCAAGGAACACAGTAATTTTCCAGTAACCGACCCCAAAGAAATGGCACCTGCAATGTGCTCAGTGAAGAATTCAGAATGTTTGTTTTGGGTGCTTCTGTTTTACAAGGATAATTCAATGAAATCAGACAGATGAATACATAACGATGATGCCATACTTATGTATGCTATGTATATAATGAAATACTACTCAGCCATGAGAAAGGGAAATCCTGCCATTTTCAATTACGTGGACAGACCTAGAGGACATTATGGTAAGTACAATGAGAACATTCATCACCAGGTCTGGGAGGATCTAATACACAGCATGGTGACAACGGTTATTAATACAGTGTTGTGTACTCGAAATTTGCTAAGAGCATAGATCTTACGCATTCTCACCACAGACGCACAAAATGGTAATTGTGTGAGGTGATGGGGGTGTTAATTAACCTGATTGTGGTAATCTTTTCCAAATGTATACATATGTGCTCTTTAAATATATTGTATTTGTAAGTTAAACCTCAATAAAGCTGAAAAAACACTAAAATATCATTAAATATACAGTAAGTAAATACACCCAAATAATTTTCATCTTTATAAATCCTAGGTTTAAAATAAAATGATGATCTATCTTCTTTATATCGGAATAAATTTAGAAAATTAAAACGTCCTGGAGACCTCTTTGTTTTCTATATCCAAGTTTATGGTATGAATTTATTAAAATGCTATTTTGGGACATATCACTTCTACATTATTTCACTAAGTAAAATCTCTTTCACAAGAACTGTGTACAGCACAAAGAGCTTGCTTAACACTTGAAAAACAGGTGTTCAAAGCACCTGTTTTGTTTGAAAAAACAAATGAAACAAAATTTGGAGGACAATTATACACTGCAACAACCAACCATAAGTTCTTCTTGGTTTATTAGATTATTATTTACTAACTTATTTTACACAGCAGACACTAAGGAGAGATTTTAGAATGTTAATATCAAGTAACTGACTACACTGTTTTTCAGTTTTCTTGATCTTTGGAGCAGTCTACATAAAAATAAATAGGATAATTTTAAGTAATGGCAATGAAGAGTGACTCAAATATTTTATGTATCTAGAGGTTTTTGCTCCTTTTTGAGCCATAAATAAAAATGTAATCTTCAAAGGCTTTCTTGTAGAAAATAACACTGTCTTAAAAATCAAACAATAGATTTTTAATACAATATTTGATTTTGCTTGGAATACATAATTAGGAATTTAGAAAACCAGGGCACAATTATGGGGATATATACACATGGAAAGAGACATTTAATAAGCTATACATTAACTTAAATTAGCAAATACTCTTATGATAGTTTTATCCAGACCTAATATTGAATATGGATTTATAAATTGTGGGTCTGTAGCCTCCATTCTATTTTTTAACTATAATAAAAATATCGTGTGAGTGCTCTGCTACAAACCTTTTCTACCCAGGAACACTGAAACATATCTTTCACAGAAGACATACCCATCTTTACTTCTATGAATTTTGACAAAATAAAGTCTCTTCAAAAAACAGATGGTGACCGAATGGCATTATAGTTACATTCAAAATTACATGGGCTTTCATATCTATATGAGCTCTACCAAGAAACTAAGAGGTGGATGGTATGAGATAAGTACTTAAAATTGTGGATTTTAGGGTAAATCCAGAACCGGAAATTACATCACCTCACAGAAAGTTTCATAAGCTACTGAGAATTCAATATATATTTTTTAAATAAAGCAAAAATATATTGTCATTGTGAAAAAATATAAGACACCCTTTCATGAAGATCCAAAGATAACCATTTAGTATCCTTAATATACATACACTATAGCTTTGTCTTCCCTCCTTCCCTTATTTTCTACCTTCCTTCTTTCCTGTCTGCCTTTTTCTCTCCCTACATCTCTCCTCCTCACCTTGTATCCTTCCTTCTGTCCTCCTGTTTGTTACTTATTGTCCTTTAGTTCCACATCTGCCCTTGTGCGCTGGAATCTGTATTTCCAGGACTGAGAATGTGGCTGGTGGCTTCCCACTACTCCTGACATTAAGAAGCACTGGCAGGAGATCAAACAGCAAGAGGAAGAGAGAGGACAACCATCTTCTGATTCTGACATGTGAAGGTCCCCATCAGTACCAGGGTTCACTGACACCACACTGCGGGGGGCAAAGAAGGAGGGAGATGTACCTGGCCTTTTTGATGGTTCTATCTTTGGCTGAAATAGCACCTCATCAGTGGATCCAGAACCTACCATGAAAATATGTCCAACAGCCCAGCTGTAGAACAGCTCTGCAGACCCCAACACAGGAACATCAGCAGTTTCTCATCACTGTGCCTCACTCTTCCTTCCTGTCTGTTTTCCCCGGCCCCACCCTGTTCCACTCCATCCCTCTCCCTTCTTTTCTTCTATCCTTTTACCACTTTATCCACAATCTTCTGCAATAAATTACCTGTCTTTGAGGTAATGTCTACACTTATTTCTCTTTCCCTCACTGGGCTTTGCCTATGTATCTGTCTATCTATCTATCTATCTATCATTAAAAAATAAACAGAGGCATATTTTGTTTTTCGGGTTTTTTTAAAGAGTTTATTTGGGCAAACATTGATTTGAATCAGGAAGGAGCCAATATAGCAGAAAAAAAGGAGCTCTAAGGAGATGTACAAAATGAAGAAGCCAGAAGGGAATAGGAACAAAGAAGCTATACTAGGCAAAAGAGCAGGTTGATTATTGAAAAGTGACTTTCCTTTAGCAAATGGCAGGCATGTATCAGGCAAATTTCCTAACTAGTGCTGATCAAGAGAATCCTGACTTACTGGTTTAAGATTCCATTTCTGGGAAAGCCAAAACTATAAGTTGCCTCAGCTTAGTGCTGTGAGGCTTAACCTAAGCAACTCTATTTAGGGCCAGTTGTCTTCTTTTTTTAACACTATTTATCATCTATCTATCAATAGATCATATATATCATATCTTTATATATTACTTCATATGACATATGAAACATAAATATTATGCGTGTAGTGTTTTACAAATGTTTATGTACCTATAATAATATACTGTGGATAGCATTACATATCAACAGGTATTCTCCAAAAATGCATTTATGCTAGTTTATTTGGCCAACCTTCTATAACTGAACATTGATTGAGCTGTTTCTAAGGTATTCTTATAGACAATATTGCAATTGTATAGATAATGTTTGCACACATACTTATTGTTACTGTCCTAGAACAGGACTTCCAAAAGGCATTTTTTGAAAACTTTTGCTGTGTACTGACATTTTTTTCTAAGGGTTACATCAAACTCACTCTTCCTCCTGAAGTTAATTAGAATACCTATTTCCCTCATATAATTATCTCAAATGTTATTCTTTATTTTATTCTGACACTTAATTAGTAAAAATGCCATTGTTTTGATTTCCAATGAGGCAGGATACATCTGTTATATATATGTAATATTTTATAACATATATATGTTATATTTTTTAAATGGTCCATGAGGACTTTTGCTCACTACTTTCCTGGAATGTTTGCTTTATTTTTCTTCTTTAAAATGTTACATTTCTTTCCAGAGTGCACACTAAACTTTATTTTACATCAATGTTGATCTTTTTATTTATTTCTATTTTGTGTTTCCTTTTATTTAAAAAATCACTATTAGTGAACGTAAAAGTTATTTTAAGTATAATTTTTAAACTATGTGATGTATTTACATTTATCTTTTTTTAAAATGAGTTTTGTCTCTGTTTATCAGGCTTAAAAGAACTTTCCTAATAGATGTTTACAAAGATCTGCAAATATATTTTCTTCTGATTGATACCACTATTCATCTATTTACCAAAATCAGAAGTCAGGGGTTCATATTTGATAAATTTATTTTCCTTACTTACATAACAATTTCTGTTGATTCTACCTCCAAAATGTTTCCCAAACCTATCCACATGTCATATAAATTGCCTTTGCCCTCCTCCCCACTATCTTTCATCCCCAGAAATAACACAGACTCTATTGAGCTGGTCTTTCCAGTTCCATTCTTGCTTCCTAATCAATTACCCACAATCTGAGTCATCATTATAAATAGAGTCCTCTAATCCTTTCCTAAAATCCTCTAGTACCTTACCTTATCTTAGTGTTAAGCCGAAAACCTTCCCATGCTTGACTTGAGCCCTCACAACATCCCCAATCTCATTTGATGACTGAAGACAGAGCCTTCAGTCTTTAGCTTCTTAACACCCTACCTCTCTATTACTTCTCAGAAAGCATTAGCCACCACCACCCCCTTTTTTTACTTTGCCACATTGGGACTTTCCTCTTGGTGTTTCTGTTCCTTGGTGACATTCTTCCCTTTGCTCTTCACATCAGTTACGTCACAATCTACAGTTCTCCTTCTCACCTCAGCCTTTAACAGCCTGCTTGTTTCTATTTCATAAACCCATTTTTTTTCTTTCTTAAAAACTTGTTTAAGTAATCCTTTCTTTTCTATATGAATTCTCTATCTACCTCATGAGAGTGTAAATACGATGTAAGATTTATGAAAGAAAAAAATCTTATGTTGTTCACTGTGGTACTGTGATCCTGTCATAATATTTGACATAAAGTAGATGATAAGTAAGTGAATATTTGCCTAAAGAAGGAAAAAAATGAATCTTCATTTTTCAAATGAATAATTTGAGGCTTAGAAAAGTGGTTTAATTTTTTTTCAATGTTAAGCCATCATTTTCTCACTAACTTAATGCGCGTGTGTGTTTCAATAGTTTAGTGATTATTGCAAAGAAAACAGATATCCCCTATAGTTTTAGAAGACAAATCTTTCTAACTTAGATATCATATAAGGGGCTTATCTATGGGATTCAGATATAGTCAGTCTTAACTATATATCCCTTCCCGTATATGGCTTTATAAGTCATATTAATGACTTTGAGCTTCATACTAAGGATTATGAGAAATCATCAAGGTCTTTTGTTGGAAAGCTATTTAATTGGAAAGTGTTATATATATATATATATATATATATATATATATATATATATATATATGCACCTTGTGGGAATTTGGACTCGATGACCTCTGAGATTTATTCTGAAACTATGTTCCATGATTCTGTGACTTAACATTTTAAAGGCATCCGTTCTAATATTCAACTAGGAAAAATTACCAACAAAGACTTCTTTGTATATATTCTGTTAGAATCCTATGTTTGTAGTCAAATAATGTGAGTCCTAAACATTTTTTTAATTGTTTCATTAGAATTTATTTTAATCTTATTGACATGTCTGAAGTATAGCAAAGTTCTGTCAGAGAGTTTGAGAGAATAATTTTAAGCTCTAATCTGTTAGGCATATTGCACCATATGATAGAGAAGTAGACTGTATATTCTTGCTCAGTTTTTAGACCATGTATGTGCAAATATTACGTCTAACTTCATATTAAATTTCACAAAAGAGAAACATGTAATTAGTATATAGAACATTTATACTTAAGAAAAAATGTACTAAACTCTTCTCTCTTCTAGGTCTTGCTGTAGATGGCTTTTGTTTGTTTTCCCATTAAGGCATCTCATATCAAAGAGATCTTTTGGAACTCTCTTATCCAAAAATAACCCAAATCCCCATATGTCACCTCTATCTTATTACTCAGTTTTGTTATGTTTGTGGAACTATTTTCTCTTTGAAGGTATTTATTAACTTTCCTTCTTTGTCTGTATGTAAATGCCATGAGAGTATTGACCTCATCTGTTTTGTTTCCTTCATATAATCCCAATGCCTAAAGTGGTTGTTTACTCACAAAAAGAAACTGTCAAACAAATGAAAGGCTGACTGAATAAACGGTTATGTTAAGTTATAAAAATCATATTTCAAATCTAAGTTTTGCTAATTATATGGCTTACTTGCTAGTTACGGGGCTTTGGTCGAATCATTAACCATGGGGGCCTTAGGTTCCCCACTTATTAAAGGAAACATTCCTTCAAAGCATTGTTTTAGTGCTAGAATGAGATAATGAATGTGAAAATACTTAGCAAACTGTAACAAATAAATGAAAATCTAAGAAATTACTATTTGTATCCTGTTGAAGAAAAATCATTTATCATTAAGGACATTTTTGAGGTAACTTGAACTCAATTAAAAATATAAGTACTCTAACCACTTCTAAACAAAGTATGTAAGAAAGATTAATTAAAATGTATTCTACCTATTGGGGCACCTGGATGGCTCAGTCATTTAATTGCCCAACTGTTGATTTCAGCTCAGGTCATGATCTCACGGTTCGTGAATTCAAGTCCCACATTGGTCTCTGTGCTCATAGCACAGAGCCTGCTTGGGATTCTCTCCCTCATTTTCTCTCTGCCCTTTTCCCCCCACCCCCCCAAAATAAATAAATAAACTTTAAAATAAAAAAAATAAATGTATTCTACCATCAAATTTCACTATTTCACAGTGAAACTGAACATGTCCATTGACAAAATAAATGTTAAGTTTAAACTATCAAGCCTAAAGTTGAAATTGGCACCTAGAGACAGTGACATATTGCTATTTGTTATTCTTATCGTTATTTAATACAATCACATTTTGAAGAAATTAATTTTGCCAGATATGTTGTTAATTTATACAGATCCCTATTGATTCAGCATATATGTTGCTTCCCCCAAAGCCTCGCATTTGCAAATAAAAACAAAATTTTACTTAGGTGGCAGACACATTGGTTAGATTACTCCTTTTTGCCTGAGGACACCACCAAATAAGTGTGAGTATCATTAAAGCCTCCCCTCCCATCATCTAAGTCTAAGACAGCATCTCCCAAAGAGCCTGAATAACTGTGGAAACTCTTCATCAGAGGTTTGAGCTTTGAAAACAATTGGTGAGAGTGTGAGGAGCCATTTTGAGCAATAGGAAATGCTTACGGACCATGTGGGGATGAGAGATCTAAATTCCAAGCGCTCCAGAGACTTTGGGTTTGTCACGTTTGCACCTGTGGAGAAGGTAGATACAGCCATGAAATCTAGGCCACACAAGGTGAATGGAAGAGTTGTGGAACCAAACAGAAGAGAATAATCTCAAGAGAAGATTCTCAAAGACCTACCTGGTGCCCACTTAACTGTGAAAAAATGTTGGGGGAACCTAGGTGGCTCAGTTGGTTACGTGACCAACTTCAGCTTAGGTCATGATCTTGTGGTTCATGAGTTCAAGCCCTGTGTTGGGCTCTGTGCTGACAGCTCAGAGCTGGAGCCTACTTCAGATTCTGTGTCTCCCTCTCTCTCTCTGCCCCTCCCCTGCTTGTTCTCTCTCTCTCTCTCTCTCTCTCTCTCTCTCTCTCTCTCTTTCAAAAATAAACATTAAAAAATAATAAAAAAAAAAGATTGTTCTTCATAGCATTAAAGAAGACACTGAAGAACATCATGTAAGAGATTATTTTGAACCGTATAGGAAAATTGAAGTGATTGAAATCATGACTGACTGAGTCAGTGGCAAGAAGAGAAGCTTTGCCTTTGTAACATTTGATGACCATGTTCATAGACAAGGTTGTCATTCAAAAATATCATAGTGTGAATGGCCACCACTGTGAAGTAAGGAAACCCTTATCTAAGCAAGAGATAGCTAGTGTTTCATCCGGCCAAAGAGGTCCAAGTGGTTCTGGAAACTTGAAGGACAACTTTGGTCATGGAGGAAACTTCAGTGGGTGAGATGGCTTTGGTGGAATTCAAGGTAGTGGTGGATAGGGTTGGGGTGGGGATGGCTATCATGGATTTGTTAATGACAGAAACAGCTTTGGAGGTGGTAGAAGCTACAATAATTTTGGCAATTACAACCATCCATTTTCAAATTTTGGACCCAGAAAAGTAGGAAATTTTAGAGGCAGAAGACCTGGCCCCTCTGGTGGTGGAGACCAATTCTTTGCCAAACCACGAAACCAAAGTGGTTATGGTGGTTCCAGCAGGAGCAGTAGTTATGGCAGTGGCAGAAGGTTCAAATTACTGGCAGAAAACAAAGCTTAGCAGGAGAGGAGAGCTGGAGAAGTGACAGGGAAAGTACAGGTTACAGCAGATTTGTGAACTCAGGCAGGCACAGCAGTGGCAGGGCCTAGCTGTTATGAGAAAGACATGTTTTAGACAATACTCATGTGTATGGGCAAAAAAACTCAAGGACTGTATTTGTAATTAATTGTATAACAGGCTATTTTAGTTTCTGTTCTGTGGAAAGTGTAAGTCATTCCAACGAAGGGTTTTACTGAAGTTTTTGTTTGTTTGTTTGTTTGTTTTCACACATGCTGCTGATTGCTAAATATAATAGTCTGATCCTAACACTGAATAAATGTCCTTTTAGAAATGTGCTATGTAAAGTCAGTCTACTCTGAAGCCATCTCTTGGTAAACTACCCCAACGCTGTGAAGTTAGAATTTCTTCAGGGTGATGGCAGGTTCCATTCGAAATGTATTTGCAACCTGCTTGAGCACAGAAGCCATTGTCTCCACAAACCTTGGTGTAGTTGAACTGACAGTTAATGTGGTGTGATGTGGAGATTACCATTAAAAGGGTCTCCCAAACAAAGTCCTGGAGTTTATTTGGTTCATCTGATTGTTGGAACATCCTATGCAATATATCTAAATTGAATTATGGTATCAGATAAAATTACAGAAGGGATTAAAACTTGTATATCGTCTATCATGTGTAATAAATAAATGGTTTAATATTCTATTGAAAAAAATTACTTAGGAGAGATTTTTCTTGAATATATAATTGCCTTTCATACTTGGAACCTTAAGATACACTAAATCTAAAGAGATTATACACGGTAAAATCCACACAATATTTTGTTTATAATTATCGCTCAATCAACACTTTAAGTATAATAATTTTTGAAGGTATAAAAAGTGGAATTTGTATTTAAATCGCAAAGATATTTTCTCACAACCAATTTCATTACATAAAAACACAAGGGTATTAATTCCGAGACCAAATGTCAGTTTCATATATTAAAATGTGTATTATATATGCCTCAAATTCAAGTATATATGCATGAAGTAAGCACAGCTTGCCTCTAGAGCTACCAATAATTGATAATTCCAGCATAAGCAATCTGATTTACTCAAATTAATGCATCTAGGGGCTTTAATTTTCCATATTTGTGCTTAAAGCATTACTTGATGTGGATTTAACGGGCAAAAGTTAATATTTTTATCTTTATTCAGCTGAAAAATCTAAGAAAAGTGTTGCCTGACAATCATAAATCAAAAGCAGAGAAGAGCCTGTGCCAACCAATCCTTGTTCTGTGGTCAGCTTGGCTTAGTTTCCTCTAATATCTAGCAACAGAGGCCATGATGTGGAATTAAAAGCATTCTTACTACATACACAGACTGATTGTGTGGTATGATTCTGCTCTTCCTAAGACAGCCCATGAATTCCTATAGCCCTTGGTGCCACCCAGTGCTAATTATTTCAATATTTCCGAGAGCCTGCCGTATACACGATGACATGGTAAGCACAGAAGAAGATCCAAATTTGAATAAAATACTCTCCCTAAATTTAAGTTATTTATGATAAAATAGGTGTGACACATATGCCCTGTCAAACAAAATGTATAAGAAATTCTTTACCAGGCTACAAAAGTAATTCACTAGGAATAAGAAAAAGGGAAGATGACTTCTAAAGAAGAGGTCATATACACTAAGAACACCCTCTTCACTTCTAATTCTCCCCTTCTTTTATTCTTCCTATATTACAATACTGCACTTAATAGCAACAGCAACACTAGATCTTCACACGATCTCTTGCCTAATCTTTACACTACTCTGAGGAAGTAATGATAGTAAGGTCATTTACCAAAAATTGAACTGTCTCTCAACATTGTTACAATACTAATTAAGGTCACCTTGCTGGTATCAAGGTCAGAACTCAAACCCAGAACTGTGTGATTCCAAAGCATAATCTTTTATCCACCTTGCTATACTGGTGTTCACACTTCATTTTGAAGGAAAACAGGAAACTGTTTTGCAGGATTGGACAAAGGGCATTTGACTCTGAGGGAACATGGGGTACAATAAAGACACTGAGCTGTGAGCCTACATGGTGTCATGAAAGGACAGACAGTTTGAATGAGGCTGGAGGTAAGAGGTACCTGGTAAGAGTAGCAGAAAATGAAACTGAAAAGACTTAGGACCAGATCATAGAGCACCTTTCTAAGGAAGTAGAATTTTATTTTTAAAAATTGTGGTGCCAATATTCTTTTTCTTCAGCAGATAATAACATTATTTTATATGCAATACAGTAAGGATTGTTCAATGTATGACATTTAAAAGGCATCAAATAAATGTCTAATAAATCAAATAATGGGATGAAGTCGAGGATCTATTACAGTATCCTTAGGAAGACAGGAAGCAAGTTCATAAACTAGTAGAAAGAACATTAGATTCATTAGATTAAGAGTAAGGAAAACTTCGTTTAAACCAACCTTAGCCATTAACTAACTTGGAGATAGTTTTTTGCTTGTTTGGTTGATTGGTTTTTGTTTTTTTTTTTTTGTTTTTTTTTTTTTTGCCTCCATAAAGCCTCAGAGCTCTCATTTGAACTCATATAAAGAATAGGGAAATAAAAATCCCCAAAGTTTCTTAGCTCTAAAATTATATGACTTTGATCTAGTAATAGGAAAGGGTACACATTTCTTTTTAACTAAAATAATTGCAAGTATAACCATATCAGACCTTTGTTGTCTATGGGATGTATTTGTCACAAGGGGCAAATGATTCCTTTTTTCCATGTTTATTTATTTTTGAGAGAGAGAGAGACAGAGCACAAGTGGGGGAGAGGCAGAGATAGAGGGAGACACAGAATCTGAAGCGGGCTCCAGGCTCTGAGCTGTCAGCACAGAGCCCAATGCGGGGTCAAACCCACGAACCATGAGATCATGACCTGAGCCAAAGTCGGACGCTTCACCGACTGAGCTACCAAGGTGCCCCAGGGGCACACGATTTCTATGAGAGAGGCAGTAATAATATTATTCATGTGGATGCTAAATATGAGTGAGGAGTATTTCTGTGAAAATAATGAGTTCAGGTTGGAGCATGAATGGCAGATTAAAGCAGACTCATTGAAAATGCCCAACGAACAGCCACACTGCAAATCAGGAGCACAGGCAAATGCTCCAAACTAGAGGTATGATCTAAGATAACATACCTGGGGGTTACAACTGAAGCATCATGAGGAAGTTGATAAAATCCAGAGAAAATTATTGGAATAGAAGGAAGGAATCAGTGGCACAAATAGACGCCTTAAAGAAAATGTATCAGTGGAGGGGACTGTGAATTTTTTAAAAATAGTTTCATTTGCTAAAGGGTCTGAAGCCGAAGAATAATGGGCTAAAGAGTTTTAAAAGGAAAAACTGAATGTAGCACAAGTATTTCAATATTATTTAGAGATGTAGGAAAGAAGAAAATCTGTAAGGCCTCTTTAGTGTGTAAGCAAGATCCAATAAAGATGTTTTAGAACTAATGCAAGCTAACTAGATATCCTACACTAGGATAAAGTCATTTTGCATGTGTTGAGTATTCAGAAATATATGGTGAACTGAACCAAATAAGATCTAGTTGGACAAAAAGGTGAAAATAGAAAACAACCATTTAAAAAAGTATTGACAACATAGAAAGCTAAAGATATATAATAGAGAAAGTCAAGAGGAGAGAAAAAGAGGAAAGGTATCATCAATAAAATTATAACAAATAAATAAATATAAAAATAAATTGGGACAGGGGAGCCTGGGTGGCTCAGTCGGTTGAGCATCCAACTCTTGATTCAGGCTTAGGTCATGACCTCTCAGTTCGTGGGTTTGAGCTCCAAGTCAGCCTCCTTGCGGACACTGCAGAGCCTGCTTGAGATTCTCTCGAGATTCTTTCTCTCCCTTTCTCTCTTCCTGTCTCTCTGCCTCTCCCCGTACTCCCTCTCTCTCTCTCTCTCAAAATAGATAAATAAACATAAAAAAATAAATTGGGACATAGTATTAAAAAAAGAGGAAAAACAAAACAGGTAAATATGCTAATTAATTTCAGGAATGCAAGGATTGGGCAAGTGTAGAGGTAAGGTGAGTCAAAGAACGTCTTCTCTGATGGTCTATCTTTTATATATACATACAATTATATACATATATAACTGACAAAATTTGGTACCATGGATGAGAATGCTGAGTGGCTGGGCAGTAAAGGTTTAGAATTTCCTGAGAAAGACTGGGCATTTACACACATCAAGGAAATCTGAGCCAAATGTGGATAGCATGAAATTCTAATGCAGTCCAACATGAGGAGTCTCCACATATCTTGGCTGTCTTCAACTAGGCTTGTACAACCCAGGAAAAGGAGAATACAAGAGGGGTAACACATGACAGACATGTAATCAATATTCAGTTTCTTTCCCCTTGCTTCTCCAAGTATAATGTGCCTTCAAAGCACAGAATGCTGAACTAAATCATAGATAAATGTAGTTGGGCATCCAAGCACCTAGGAGACCAGATTGCTGGAAAAGCCATCTGCATACTAGTGATGTTTTCCAGAATGGAGACTGGCGTGGAGTTTCTAACATTATTGCAAGTGGATTTCTTTTCTCGATTGCAGATAATTTGAACTTTAAGCATTGTGGCCATTGAAGGATTATGTCAGAAAAGAGTGACCAGTGCCTACGAAGGGATGGGATGCCAAAGCAGAGGGAACAAAGAATTTCCAGGATGTTTCAGGGGATTGAGGTCAATAGGTCCTGTCAGTGTTCACCAACGATGTGGGAGAACATCCCAGGATGTGATGGAGACACACCCATGGAAGTGGACCCTAGACACCAGGGCACAGCGTAAGGGCAAAGGTTTTAATAGCTAAGTTTGACAGAAGCTGCAGAGCTACCCGATTTCAGGGATTATGTGTGTTTAGATACTGAATGCTTCCACAGTGATTGACAGCAATTGAAACTTAGAGGTCCTGCCTCAGTTTTCAGATACCGTATCAGTAAATACCACAAACATAGTCTTTCCCTGATCTGGAAAAAAATCAATCTCATTACTTTGTAATCATACCTACAAAGTTAGATTCCCCCCCGCTTGGATGATATATATATATATACATATATATATATATATATATATAATATTATTATTATGTTATTATGTTATTATATATTATTATATAATATATTATATATTATATGTTATTTTGTTATTATATATTATTATAATATATAATATATACTAAAGTTTAATATACCGTATGATATAATATCACTGAGAAACACAAAGTGATTTAAATTCATTTACTTATTAATCCTTGGAAGACTACTCTAAGATACAAGGGGAATAGATATTATTTACCCCAGAGAAAAATAGGCACTTAGTAGATAACTACCTATCTAAAGCCAATTTAAAAAAAAAAAAAGAAAAAAAAAGAAAAAATAAGAAAAAAAAAAGCTAAAGGCTATAATTGTAGATGGTTTTATATTGTACCTGACATAGCTCAGGAAAAAAAAAAAATCAAAAGCAGCAGATTCATGCTTTCCAGGCATGCCCCAGGAATGGAAGATTCTCTTTTTATGTTAATCCACTCCCTTTGAGCCAAAAGCTGACAGTGCACAGACAACAAAGGGGCTGCTAGGTTTGCTGTCCAAAAATACTCACCACAATTTGTCAGGCTTCACATTAAACATGGCTTCTTACACATCACTGGCCTCTAAACATAAAAGATCCTGTTGGTTTCCCTAATTAAATACAGTGAGATCAAAGGTTCACCAATGTCTCTCTGACTATCTCACAGTATTTCAGAAATGAAAGCAAATGAGAAGTGTAAGAAAAATGTGTCAGAAGTTGCGGAGATTTAGCTTTCTTTTTGCTTCTTTACCTTTTTAAAATAAATAAATAAAGCCAGGACAGCCTATGAGTGTTGCTCATATTTCCTTTGTGTTTTCCCTTAATCAGATAATTGTTTTGACATCAGAGTTGAAAGAGTCTGAAGTGAAGAATATAGAGAGACCAGACATGTCACTTTTGTAGAAAAGATGGCATTGCACAATGGCCCAAAAATACCACGCTGAATATTTTTCTAAGTAGGAGAAGATCCTGCTGGAACAATGCATTTTCATAAATCTATAGCATTTTATAGAGGAAGATGCATTAAAATAAAATATGGCTGGCCTTGGGTGACTAAACTCCAACTTCACTCATGAATCCATCCATAGATTATTCACAGTGGAGGTATTGTTTACAGGAAATTCCAGTGTCAAAGAGATGATCTAATCCTGATTCCTTAGGGATGAGTCAATATTGATTACTCTCAATAAGGGAACAATGACTAATAGATTTGGAAAGGGTCTTCTCTTTGAGGAGCATTATGTTTTGAAATATAAAAAAATTGAAAATAATTATGAAAGCTTTAAAGAAAATACCTTAAGACATACTCACCACCTCTATTTCTCTCTAAACACATTTAATTACTCTAAGATTTATAGAAATAAAAATTAAATAGCTTTGAAATTGTAAAAACACCTTTTATCTAACAGGTATTATATCTAATATGATAATTTATATATAATATGACCCTAAATTTACTTAGAAGACTTTCGTATGGGTTTTTTTCATGTGCATATAAGATAAATTAACCAAAAATTTAAATGATAAATAATTGTGAACGAAAAGTTACCGGGGGAAAAATGTAAATCCTGTATACTTTTCTTAGCAACAAAAATTATTTTCTTCAATATGCTTTTTATTAAAATGTAATAAAAATCTCTGCTGAAAACCAGATGGTAGATGACATGATAAATTAAAGCCCCGCATAAGTGCGAATAGAAAAAAAAGAACTTGCTGCTGACATAAATGACATTTACAATATCACATATGTTTTTTTCTAATGAATATAAGATGATCTTGATATTGCAAAAGACCTTTGTTCCAGAAGTGAAACAACTAGAAGAGGAAAAATGAGGAAGCAACTTGCAATTCTATAGAAATAGAAAATGCTATGACCTCTATTCTAATTTGAAAAATAATATTTGAATAGTAATAAAAAATTGACACAAATAGGAAGAATACTATTTTTAATTAAAATCTTCTCTTATTCCTCCTTATTCCTATTTGTCAGATAAAAAGTTAAAAAATTATGTCTGATATATTTAATACCTGCCTAAGTACATTCATTCTTATCAAATATACTCCAAATTATTACGTTAATACACATATGGCTATGTTATAACTCCACTTACCAGTATTATGGAAAGGTCCCAATAAGTATTATGAGAGCCTATGAGGTTGGATTAAAACATACTTCATTTGAAATATTTCCCACCACATACCAGCTGTATGACTATGGGCATGTTACTGAACTACTCTAATCCTTGATTCCTTTTTCTATTATTGGAGATTTTATTAGTAATAGCGTAAAATAGGAGGCTTAAACAGGGTGTTGTAAACAACACTTAATACAGTGCCTGGCATAAACTAAGCCCTAAGTAAAGCATTAGTCATTATTATTACAGGTCATAGGTTAAAATGAGTGCAGACAAAAATATAAATTAAATACTTCAATATTAAATAAAGGTCATTTGCTGTCTCAATTTTAAGTCTCATCTCTTAAGCTGTAACATAACCTGTTTTGGCAGACTCTCCAACCGTTGCTATCCGTGCCTGGCTGTGAAAACATCAATGGCTGTGCATACTGAACAGATAGATCTCAGCTAACTCGGTAAACAAAATGTATAAAAATTTCAGGAATTGTTTCTTGTTAGAAATGGCCAATAAACTGCTTATTGCTTTGCAAATATTGAACCTGGGAAAATAATGCTACATCTGCTAAAAACTTATGGAGAGTAGCTGATGGCCCATTAAATATATAAATATACAAGGAACAAACAAGAATAATTGTGAGACCTTAAGAAATCTAGCCTTGGAGTACATTCATGACAAGCTAAAAAAACTGGGTGATATTTTGAAAAAACAAAAAAGACACAAGGAATAAATGATATTCTTTTTTTAAAATTTTTTTACATTTATTTATTTATTTTTGAGAGACAGAGCACAAGCGGGGGATGGGCAGAGAGCGGATGGGACACAGAATCAGAAACAGGTTCCAGGCTCTGAGCTATCAGCACCGAGCCCGATGCAGGGCTTGAACTCACAAACCGCGAGATCATGACCTGAGCCAAAGTCGGATGCTCAACCCACTGAGCCACCCAGGCACCCCAAGGAATAAATGATATTCTTAAGTAAATCTTAGTTATATCTTAGCAAAATTCGACAGTTATGGAAATGAAAATATTTAAACTGAAAAGCCAGTGTCAGACGTCAAAGGATTTCAGGGCTGTCTAGCCCAAATATAGATTCAATTAGCCATAGCTCAGTGGTAGCACCTACTCTTACTTAGGCATATGAGCAATATCTAACTTGGGTGGTAGTTTGTTTTAAGGTTAAAACAGAATTGGCATACTAGCCCAACTTAATCAATACACATTGACATAAATTAATAATAGAAGAGTCCTTAATCCAACCTAAGCAATAGTGAGGATTTGAACCCAACTCTTTTACAAACTAATACCTAGTTACACTTTAGTTGGTGCTTAATGAACAGAAAGGTCAGGGTTTAGTCTGGAAACTAATCTCACATGCTGTATTTAGTAGACAGTTTTTTTTCCTAGCTGAATACCATTTATGTCTCGTATATTAAAAACACAGTAAAAGAAGCTGATTTATAAATTTGTATGGATGATGTATCATTTAAAGTTCCCAGCAGGAAACAGATGGTCTTCAAAGTGTTTAAATGAAGTGAGTTTCACAAACTCTACACAGAGGTGAAGGTGAAGTTAAGGACACCAAGAAGAAATAGAGAAACACCCAGGAATTAGCAACAGCAGGAAGCTAGGACCATGCTGAGTGAAAGGAACAGAGAAGGTGCAGTGTTTCTGAGAGCCTAGCCAGAGCTAGATGTGTGGAAGAGGGACAGCCAAGAGGAGCTATAGGCAAAGAGGAAGGGAAACACTGCCAGAATAGTAAGTATAAATACCCAGACCAGTCTTTTCTCATAGCTTTCGTCTGCTCTAACTGCCTCCCATTGGCTGAATCCAACATAAAGCCAAAGGACAAGGAAACCCACAAATGTTCAAACTTTCAGGGCAGAGAGGGGCTGAGAATAAATAAAGAGGTCTAGAGGGTTAAAAAAATGAGGATATTCAGAAAAATAAAAGCACAGATGAATAAAATGTGATTGGATTGAAAGCTTAACTTATAAAGGGCCCGATAGTGATACTATAAAAGATGATAAAACTTTTCTTTATGGTAACTGTTCCACTATATGCATGAAATTGTTTCATCCCCACATTTCAGCTTTAAGTATTTTTTAATTCATACAAATGCGTGCAATAAAATGCAATTACAGCTCAATTAAAGTTCCAGTGCAATTAAAGCACATTGAAAATAAATGGTACAAAACAAATCTTTGGAGTTGTTTTTGTTTGCATTTACTGGGATTTTGGCTCTTTTAAGTACCAATCTGTTATTAGAAATAAATGGATATACATAGCTTTTGCTATGTAGTTTATCCAATAATAAATCATAATAAGCCATTTATCAGATTACTCCATTTAAATTATACACAAAAATCTGGGATTTGAAATGACAGAGAGAAGGTTAAGAAAAAAAAAACATTTATACATTCCAATTGAAGGATGCATGCACTGAAGGTTTGGTAGCATTTCAAAAATACGGCAAACATTCAGGGAGCTGAAAAACTCTCAAAATGTTCAAAGATGTCATGGACATCAAAATCAATAAACAAATGCAAAAATACTAATGCTGAATAAAACATCTGCTTCATTTCCAACTATGACAACAAAAGCTTCATGCCCGCTTATCCTCCAGGTTAGCCTGGGTTTGAATGTTATGGGAGGTTAGAATCAGAGCAGCCTGCTAAGAATAAACAAATATTACCTTGATTCCTATTATATTAAGGAATTCAAAGTATCAGGTTAAGTGATGTTAGTACACAAAGAAGTCTACGTTATTGGTTCCTATTTCTAATATGCTTATAATTTAAATGAGATGGGACATCAGGACATAAATATTCTGATTCTAATATTCTGTTCAGTAGTCCCAACCCGATGCACTAAGGCAGCTTTATAGAAGTTTTAGCCCCAGATTAAGAAAGTATTTTTTAGGATTATATCACACACACACACAAGGTATAATATTAAAATTGAATAAAGAACCATAAATTAAATATGAATAATCCGGAAATAATTTTAAAAGAAGTGGCATTTGAATTTTTTTTCATGTTTATTTATTTTTGAGACAGAGAGAGACAGAGCGTGAGCAGAGGAGGGGCAGAGAAAGAGGGAGACACAGAATCTGAAACAGGACCCAGGCTCTGAGCTGACAGCACAGAACCAGACGCAGGGCTCAAACCCACAAACCGTGAGATCATGACCTGAGCTGAAGTTGGATGTTCAACCGACTGAGCCACCCAGGCACCCCAAAGAAGTGGCATTTGAATTGAAACTTGGCATATATGTAATAATGAGCTAAGAAAAGGAGAACAAAGAAAGAAAAGTAGGGTAAAAATAAAATTGTTTGAAGTACCTATAGAAGCATGTGTGTGTGTGTGTGTGTGTGTGTGTGTGTGTGTGTACATATACATATACATATATATATATATATATAATTTAAGAGTCCCTGAATAAACATTAACTTTCTAGAATAGGGATTTTAAAGGGAAGTAATGTGTAGTATGTATAGATAATGTTGCAAAAACAGGGTAAATCTAATTGTTAGTAACCTTTCAATGGCAATCATCCCAAAGGCATAACCTGGAGTTTATCTTACAGGCATTAGGGAGCCATTGAAACAATTTCTGTAGAGAAATGATCTGATAAAAGAGTTTTGAGATTAATTGGAACAGTTAGAGAAAAGAATCAGGGGGATAATATACTCCCAGAGGAAAATGAGAGTTTAAAGTTACAAACGTTCATGGTAATGACATATAAGAGGGAAAATGTCAGAAGTATTTAGAGAAAATAAGGTAGACTGGCTGTTTGTTTGGAACCAGACAACAGTGAAGGATGGGGAGTTAAAGATAACCCCGAGATCTCAAGCCATAGTGATTAGAATAATGTCAGCCTTGGGAAAACCAAGTTGGACAGCTGGCCATAAACAGGAAGTGCTCTGGCCCTCAGGCCAAATGCAGCTCCTGAAGGAGCTTGCTCAGAGCAGCTTTGGAAAGGAAACTTCTGTTTCTGAATTCATTCCAAAATCTTCAGACTGTGCAGTGACCCCAGGGAAATTTTTAATCTTCCTGCGTTCAGTAGTCCCAACCTGATGCTCTAAGGCAGCTTTAGAGAGGTTTTAGCCCCAGATTAAGGAAGTATTTTTTAGAATTATACTCAAGCTTATATCCTATTGTAAATAGTTAGTGTCCTAAGATTCCCAGGATTCTGAGGAGCAGAACAGAAGCAATGGTGGTGGTGATGGTGATAATGATGGTGAGTGCGGTGGTGGGCAATGAGGGACAATGAACATCTCAGCTTTCTCACAACTATTTACAACCTAAACCTGAGCTGAAGATTTGAATGTTCCCTTCCTAATTTACCAGATTTTTTTCGTGAAGTTCTAAGTTCTGGGAAGAAATATTTTGATCATATTAAACTGATCTGTAGCCAAATGCTAAGGCTAATATAAAAACTTTCAACACTGGCACCGATTATATTAACATATGTACGCTTATATATATTTAAATTTTGCTTGTTGTATGGCTTCAGAGGAGAAGTAACTCTAAAAAATTTGCAAGGCAACATATAAAACTCAGTTAGAAGGAGTCAAAGACATTAAACTAGAGAAGTCACCGCAGTGTAGTTTCAGATGCTGAATCAGGAACTTTCTGTTATTACAGTTGTTCTTACAGTGAAAATATTTTTTGTCAAAAACTTAAGGAACATGTCACAACTCTCTGGATCCCTGTCTCTTCTCACAGGATCGTTTTAAGAATAACATGAAAAAAGGAATGTGAATTGCTTTGAAGAGTATAAAACCACATTCAATCATGATCCTCTCTACACAGAGAGAGTACTGATAGCTCTTCTAGGCACCAATACTGGTAATACTTTTTAAAAAATTCAATCAGTGTCCAGTGGTTCAGTGAAGAAAACAGAGGTCAGGCTTGATAGTTCAAAAGAGGGTAGTGCAGTTGGCATGCCTGGGTAGCTCAGTCAGTTGAGCACTCAACTCTTGATTTCTGCTCAGGGCATGATCTCACAGTCATGAGACAGGTCCTGTGTCAGGCTCTGCACTGGATTGGAGCTTGCTTGGAATTCTCTCTCTCCCACTGCCTCTGTCTGTCCCTGCTCATGCTCTCTCTTTCTCTCTCTCTCTCTTAAAAAAAAAAGAGGGTAGTTAAGATGGGGAACAAGTTCCTAGAGTCTTGAATGAGTTGAAAGGCAAATCAGGAATCATCAGCAAGTCTTATAGAATCAACTCTATAAGAACAAGAGAGCTGGTGTTACAGAGACTGGGCTCTGAGACTACCAGGTGGCTGCTTGGCTAGAAGAAGGAAGGGTTAAGGAGAAACTGGCTTTTTGTTGGGAGTCAGAACACCTGAGGAGATGCAGCCACTCTTGGGGATGCTGTCTGAAGCAGAGAAGTTAGGGAGAAAAGTCTGGACTTCTCTATCTTTTCTGGTAGTGTCTCCTATTAGTGGAAATGGCATAGAAGCTTGTTGACAAAGAGCTCTGGAAAAGTAGATTTCAGGAATCAACTCACTACAAAATAGGGTGAACATGAAGGGATGAGGAATGGACCTGAAAGCAAATTATCAGCAAATATAGAAAAAAAAAAAAACAACAACACTGAAATACTAAATAGAAATTACCATCTGGTCCAATTAAAACAAAAAAGCCTAAAATCAGTAAAATTGTACTAACCAGCTTTGTTTAAGCAGTTTAAAGGACTGGACTCTGACCAAGACTTGTCAATACAACTTCCATATATAATTGAATATATTATCTAAATCTCCTTGGTTTAGATAATAATTCTCCTTTATTTAGAAGAGTTTAATAATCTCAAATCTCTCCAATATATCACCTACACTCCTGTTTGATGAGTCACTATTCAAATTTAAATATAATAATTGGCAAAGATCTGATTAAAATCTTTAAATAATATGTGTTGACTGTAGGATTATGACCAAAATACATGGCAAAGCATTATAGTGTCCATGATGTAACCTTGCCTACGGCCATGACCTATCATATACTGATCTACACTATCATTTAAAGTACCAGCAACTCCAAATTATACACATTTCCATAAAGTACCATTGTATGTCTCACCTCTGAGCCTTTTCTCATGGGTCCCACACTGCCATATCCTTTACCACTTTGCCTAAACTGCCTAAGGCATATTCATGTTCCAATGCTTCGTTCATATTCCAATACTCTTAGTTTAGCTTCTTCCTGAGGTCTTTTCTGAAAACATCTTTCTAAGTAAAATTGATCACCACTCTTTTGTGCCTCTGCTAGTTCCCATAAACCTGCAATAGCAATTGTGATAGTAGTTGTGGGATACCCCATCAGATGTTAAAATTAAATTTAAAAAATTTTCTCTAGTTAAGGAAGACAGGAGCTGATCAGTCTTTACTTTAAAGAAGAGTTACAGAATCACCTTAAGTTTCTAGAGGTAGCTCCATTGGAAGAGGTACATAGAATCACAGATTTAAGGGTAACCTCCCTTGGATGGTAAAAAAAGTAGTCCAGATTTCAAGGAAAGAAACTGCTAGAGACAGGAGAACATGACTATTGGGATTAACAGATATTAGAACATTACTAAATTGGGGCAAAAAACATTCTTGGGGTTAAGCTGGCATTCTGATACCTTTGCATGGAAATCCACACATGTGTGCTGTAGCCTTGGAAGACCGAATATGGTCATGGCAGAAGATTGCAATTCAATAAGCTATGTTCTCACTGAAGAACCTGGGAAGTCACTGGGACACTAACCCAATATTTTCAGCCTGTAGGTGGATGATTTCAAAAGCTGTGGCAGCAAAAATCAATAACAGAAGTGGGCAATTAAGGGATTACCGAGCGATAGTATTGTCTACCAATAGGGCCATTATAGACTTGAGCACACAAATGGAAAATTATTTCATTTTAATAAATGTATTCATAAATTTTCTGCTAAAATTCATATTGCGAAAATTTATGCTAGTTAAGTATTGCTTATTTATAATGTATTGTTTACATGTCCACCCCTTCTTCTCAAGTCTATTTTTTTTTAAGAATAAGACAGATTTTATTTACTTAGTGTCTAAACTGTCCGCCCTGGGTTTTGGAATCCATTACAGAATCAGTAATATTTTCACTAAAGAAGAAATTGACCATATAAATGAATGATTTCATTGATTTCATTTTTGTGACCCCCATGAGAATTCAAAGAGTGTAATTCAACTAAAATTGTCTTTATATACATTAGCTTGAAAAAATCAAAGCATAAAGACTATTATAAGTAGTTTCAGTGACAAATTATAAGGGGGTAGAGTTGCATTAGCAACCTACTCTTAACATACCATGTTAATAATTAGTTCATAATAATTAATTAATCTGGTATACAGAGTCAAAGTAATCACCCATTATCCAAGTCATTCATTTTCTAATACCGCTGACATGAAATTACTAAATTTATGTGGGGGGAGTTTAAAAAAACCTAGGGCAATCTCCAGGTATTTGTGAACTTACAAGAATACCTCAGTTTTATATGACTGAAGTTAAAGACTAAATAACAGATGTCATAAAAGAAGGGACAAAGGATACCATTAAGTTTATTTAAAATATACTAGATATTTTGGGTTATCTATAAGCAAGCCTTCCCTTCTAACTTGCTAGAGAACAAACAGCTAAAACAGAGTAACTATAATAAAAGGCAGGGAGAGAAAAGTGGACATGTGTTGACAAAGGGGCAAAACTTGAAGAAAATAGCCTACTTACATACATGACCTATTCTGAAGCCAGGGAACTGTACTTATTTTCAGTAGAGCAAAGGGTTCATTAACGAGAAAAAGTAAGAGATGAAGTAGGAAAAGTAACGTGACCCAAGAGTCACTTATGTGAGAAGCTCAAGCCCTCCATTCTGCCAAGATAACTTATCTTTAGGCTTTAAATAAAACTACTAGAACAAATGTAAAAGAAAACCCATTCTTTCCTCTGCATTTCTCCAGGGATTCAAAGAGAACTTAGGCTTCTCATCCTCACATCTGATTCTAATTTTCTGCTTCTACTTCTTAATTTCAGCAAGTTCTATTCTTACAGAATATTTTTCCAAATTGTCCTTTTTGGGGGGCACATGCCAATCACTTACATAAGAATGAAAATGTAGGAGTCTTTTATTGAAGTGTTGGAGTAACAGGAAGAATAAATTGTAGAAAAGCATAAGAAAGGTCTTAAAATTAGATATTAGTAATCCTTTCTAGTAATAGAGCTACTGAAACAAAATGAACCATGAATTCAATGGCTCAAGTAAAATAGAACTTTATTTCAATTGTGTGTTAATAGTACAGAAATGAGTAGAAGAGGGCTGGGGTGGTAGTTCTATTTGTTCAAAGGGTGGCTTTTAGTGTCCATTATTTCCCAGTCCATGAGAAGGGGAAAGAAAAAAGCCTAGAGCAAGTAGTGCCTTCTTTATATAGACAAACCATAACCTGAATACTTCTGGTCAAAACCCACTGGTCCCACATTAGTCTCCTGGTGACATCTATTTGTAAGAAAGGTTGGGAAATGTAGCTATTACTATGGCAGCCAGGTGCCTACCTAAAATTTAGGAGGTTCTATTTTTAATAAAAGGAATGCATTGGTCTCTCCTATGCTCTGTTATATAAAAACTAGTTTCTGGTATCTTGTTAGGATTCTCCTACCCTTGCTACCCCAAGATCTTCTCTTCCTTCCTACTTGCCTGAATAAGCTAAAATATCATCTTACTGTGTTATGCAAAGCAATTTACTGCATTTTATTTCACTTCTGCCTTCTCACAATGCCTTGAAGATTTACTGTCTCACAGCAAAAATCCCACCTTGGTATTTTTCTTAATAAAGAGTATATGCCCAAGTGAATTATTTTGTTTCTCCCTTAGGAAGTAGAAATTCAGATGGTAAGTTCTACAGAGTAATTTCTTTTTCTATACTATCACAGATAAGAAAGCTAATGTGGAAGACTGAATGCAACCATAAGATAGTTGCACATTAGGCAGTAGATTAAATGGGGTCCTTAAAGATTTCCATCAAGAGAAAGAACTTCCTGCTTTAGAAGGAAAATGAATCTGGCATTATATGCAAGTTGAATTGTAATAGGAGGGGTAAAAGCTAGGTCCATTCAGAAATGTATCTGTATTCATAATTCTTTACATCAAATATATTTTTACCATTATTTTAAAAATTATTTCCCCCCAAATCTCTTATTCATCAGGTTAGCTTTTGCCTGGTCTAAAAGTATTGCCTAAATACACATGTAAGTACTGCCTTTTGTGCCCCTACTGAAAAGTGCCTTCTAAATGGAACCTCACAATCTCATTTTATTGGTTAATGAACACAGGACATTTAGTTAATAAATAATATGCCAGGAATTTTGCAAATTTCTGAAAATAATAAGTTTGATATAGATAGATATAGATATAGATGATTAGATATATAGATATAGATATAGATATAGATATAGATATAGATGATATAGATAGATAGCTTTAATGCCACTAGAGGTTACAATTTCCTGAGAAGAAAGATAGGCAAAGAGACAATTATGACACAGTCTTGTAGACGTCTTATCAGAGGTTAGCAGTGGATGCTATAGGCTCATCTTGAAAGGGAACCCTTGAAAAAGCAGGGAGATCTCAGAGGAGTTGACACCTGTACTTTGTCCTGGGGTATAGGAAAGAAACTCCTCCAAAGAGATGAGTTTCTAGGCTAGAAAGAGCTTAGATATTAGTGACATTAAGAAGATTATGTTGATTTGAATATTGTACTAAGAGGACAATAAACGAGATATGAGGCTGAGGGCTTTTTCAGTTTCCTTAAAACTTCTAAGTTTTTACATGACAACAATAGAGAGCTATAGATGGGTTTTAAACAGTAAGTAAACTCAACAAAGTTTTATTTTAGAAAGATCATCTTGATGGGTATAGAATGCAGGAAACATGAAGGCACAGTGACAAAATCAAGACATGGTCCTGTATCAGGCTTGTGGTTGCTTCCCCAAGACCCATATGGCATAGCCATGGAGATTGGCTAAAACTCTCACTTCCATCACTAGATGCAACCACTGTTAAAATTCTGATATATAAACACACATGTATGTGTAATTTTACATAACATACATAATTAACATATACACATTTTGTAATATACAACTTACATATATATATGTATATGTAAGTTTTTAAGAGTAATAATAGAACTCAACTTTGAGAAACAGCAGCAGCCAAGATGAAATGTTTCAGATCTATATCAGGTCGTTTACAATCTCTACACAAATCTCTCACGGCTTTCCATCACACACCTAACAGAAACCTCTTGGCCAATTCAACCAAACCCTCCTGATTTGACCAGAAGACATTTTCTTAGCTCAGTTCTTGCCACTTTTCACTCTCTATTTGGGTCAAGCCACTCAGGTAGTCATGACAGCACAGACTTTGTCTATTTTACTCATCTAACACCAAAACACCTAATAAGCACTCAACAGATACTTGTGGGATAAATTTTGAGTGCATATATGCCATGGAAAGCAGCTATCTAATTGTAAATATTTTTGATGTCATATTTACCAGAGCAAGTTGGTTCAATTGTCCAGACAATACTCATAAAGAAGTAAATTTTCCTCCACACTCACAGCTACGAGCATTCCCCTGAACATTTTAGAAGGCAATATTGATGCCATCCCTTCTTAACGTTGTTTAAAGTGCCAGGATGAGACACTAAGGAAAAGGTGGGGCAGAAATTGACCAACCTGTAATGGCATAAACACTTAGTGCTTAAAAAGAAACATTTTACGAGTTAATACATTTACAAGCATTTCCATTCGTTGAAACAGTGAAAAAAGATATCATGTAAAACAACTCATGTAAAACATGGAACTCTCTTGCTAGTTTCTCCGAAGTAATAAGAATAAATATTACATAAGCCACACCCTCAGGAAGGTACGATCAGTTGATAAGATTAAGCTTAGTTGACAAATACTTATCAATACATATAAGTGATATGTTGTATATAACTCATAAGTTATAGATCAGAGTTGTGGCACAGACAGTAAATGGTGTAGCTGTTTAAGGGAGCAGAATAAATAGGTTTGGTTAATGGAAGATGGAAGGGACAAGAGAAAGGACAATGAAGTTAAAAGCATGGAGCCAGTTTGCATTAAAAGCTGGCCAACCTGGCCAAAAACTTGAAAATGCTGCATTTGTGAAAAAAAATTGAAATTTAACAGGGTCAGAATATGAAGGGCTTAAATCAGGTCAGGATAAATGAATCAATATTTCTGATTGACTGATTTATGCAGGTTGGGAGCTGCAGGGATTTCTGTCATTATGACACCTGTTTTAGCATTTGAATTAACCTACAACTCAAATTATATTTGTTTTGCCCTAAGAATCTATGTTAATGTGTAAATAGTATATAAAATTCATAATCATGGGTAGACTAAAAAGATTTGTATAGAATACCAAAAAAAAAAAAAAAAAGAAAGAAAATAGAAAAAACAAAGGGTACCAATTGTAAAACACATTTTTAATATAAGAAGTGCTACCTAGGGGTGCCTGGCTGGCTCAGTCGGTAGAGCATGTGACTCTTGATCTTGAGGTCATGAGTTCAAGTCCCACGAGGGCTCAGAGATCACTTAAAGAGTATGTGTGTATGTATGTGTGTGTGTGTATGTGTGTGTGTGTATATGTATATAAGTGTATGTGTACATATGTACATATATATATATATAATGAAGTGCTACATAAATTTTATAGTTAATAAGGTGAAATTTAACTTCTTGAGAATGTGGTAAGTTTATTTCAGAAAATACACTGTCTAGGCTTTATGTAAAGAAATGCTGTAAGGAAATATATTTGTTGTTTATTAACTAGAAGAATTAAAATTCCATAGTCAAAGTGGAATTTAAAGCTCTCTGAATTTTTAATTCTGGTGATGTCTTTATATCTTAATCTTACTTTATTTAATTTAAAGTTAAGATTCTATAACATTAAAACATATTAATGGATCTTTCTTCTTCCCTTCCTACCCTTCCTCTCTCCTCCTTCCCTCCCTTCCTTCCTTCCTTCCTTCCTTCCTTCCTTCCTTCCTTCCTTCCATTCCCCCACCTCTCTTTTTCTGTCTCTTTCTTTCTTTCTTATTGAATGAGAAAAACATTGCTTCCTAACAAGTATACCATGGTGTTTCATAGTGTATTATAAATTTGTTGGAAGATTTTGATTATTTTTTACACTCATTCAAAAATTTACATTTGTAATTATAGCTGAACACTATGTACAGCTTTTTCTGAAAAATCTTGTATTTAAAAGTTATTATTTAGGTATTCAAAGCTTTATTTTTAGTATCTGCCATAAAAAAAACATTTTAACATTTAAAACAATGAACATCTCCCCTGATTAACACAATTAATCATCCCAGGTAGTCATTACTTCAGTCAATTTTCTTTTTTAATTATCAGTGGAAAGTTTATACGTGAGTATTTAAATTATTCAGCTTTGCTTTTGATTTCATGTGCTTTTATTTTTCACATTTTTATTATACCCACTGATAGAAAACAACTCAGTAGCCGCAATACTATGTAGGACATCTCTCTCTGACCTTCTCATTAGACCATTTCAATCAGTGAGATTAATACTTCAGTAATAGTCTATTTATCAAAAGTACAATTCTTTATTTGGCACAGATGCTTTTATTGCACTAGATTAATCTACTGAGGTTAGGTTCCACATAGTTAACAGCACTACTTATAATCCTTGAGGAAAATGATAGGAAAAAAAGATTATTTTTCCCACAAAGACATATCAAAACAAATCAATTTAAAATAAAATCTTAAAATATTCAGCTTGGTAGTTACCACAAGAGACACTACTTTAGACTATCTCAGCAACAGTAATCGTATGTTCAAGTCATATATTGTTTTGTTTTTACTGAGAAGCTATCCATATGTAAAATTAAACCATAAACTTGATTATATTAAGTGGCATAAAAATAACAATATGCACATACTGCAGTGGTTAAATTCTGAAAATATCCAATGTCAGTAAAGATTTGAGCAATAGGAAAATGTCTTCAGCCTTTTGCTACTGCGGACCTATGTGAAAAATGCTCCTCATTGATGGGTAGTATATGAAATTAGAAGAGAATTTTTAAAAAGGGTTGACTAATCATAGTATTTTTTTAACATTCCAAAGACCACATTTACATTTTTTATACTGAAATTACTGTAATCATGCTGAAATTCTATAATTGTTCTACAGAATTGGAAGCCCAGAAGCTGCTGTGGATTTTGACTATAAACTTGGGGTGGACGCAGTTCAGAAGGACCCTCCCAAAATGTTCCTCCTGGGAGTAGACAGAAGATGTATTACTCAAAAGGATTTGCCGGAGGACTGTTTCATTATTAATTAGGGTATGTAGCAGGTTTACCTATTTATGATAAAGGAGATAACTCAAGAACACCCAAATGCAAGAGAAACATGGAGCAAAGTACGGGGGACTGAACACAGCATTCAACACGCATGCTCTGTCCAAAAGTGTCACCCTCCAAGGGCTTGAATGTGGTCACCAAGCCGAAATTCCCTATAATTGCATTTTAATTTTTTTTAATTCTTTTAATGTTTATTTATTTTTGAGAGAGAGAGAGAGAGAGAATGAGACAGACAGATAGATGTTGCAAGAAGAGGAAGGACAGAGAGAGAGGGAGACAGAATCCAAAGAAGTTTCCAGGCTCTGAGCTGTCAGCACAGAGCCCAACGCGGGGCTCGAACTCATGGAATGCGAGATCATGACCTGAGCCAATATCGGTCGCTTAACCGACTGAGCCAGCCAGGTGCCCCTCCTGTAATTGTATTTTAACATGAAGTTAAAAACAAATCTTAATATAACAAAGGTAACGTTTACAGGTGGAATTCAATTTTCTTATTAAAATATGCATTTGCTCTGAAAACCAATATTGCACTGTATGTTAACTAACTAGAATTTAAATAAAAATATGAAAAGAAAAAAAATTGAACTTTTTGCAAATGCAATATTTCAATATTTTATAGAATTTATATTTTATAGAATTTGGTTATTTATATAAATATATAAAATTTATTATGTTACACACACACACACACACACACTTATTTTGTCAAGCCCGATATAGAGTGCTTCAGATCTCTTTCATTTACCATATAAGTACAGTCATTTTTGAAGCATGCTAGATGTAAGTTTTGCAAACCGCTGGTATAGTTTAGCTATAATTTCTTTCACATATATGTAAACAGATCCAACCCATGATAGATTGCAAATGAGTTTTTCCTGCTAGATCATTTTGCATTTTGTCATCTCCATCATTTTCCCAAATTCTCCAATCTCAAAATGATCTTAATTGCAAAATCTAGTTAAGTAGGATTATTGTTTTGTTCTCTGCTTTACCCCATTTCCTATAACACAGTCATTCAAAAATGAATTTCAGTTGAATACAATGTTTAATGCATGTAAAAATGATTTGCCTGATTTGATCACAGTTTTCTCAAGCTACTAATAATGTTAGGCACATTTGAGAGAATAAATGAGAATTAGACATTCCCTGTGTCAACCGTAAGTAAGAGTAAAGCATATTATTTCAATACTCCTGTTAGTCCAGTAAGACATTTTCTTATTCCTAACGAAACCTAAGTGAGCCGTGACAGGTTGCCATGAACCTTATTAGTTTTCTATTTCCTTGTTTTCTCTCTCATTGTCATTTCAACATTGACATTACTGTGCAGTAACTTCCCTTTCATATGTCCTTTCAGAGCCAAGAGGTATTTGACAATCGGAGACTGTATAGCGTTATTGTGAGGGTTAACAAATGAAAGGAACTTTGTCCTTCATGCGTATGTTTCCGGATACAAGCTAGAGAAAAGGCATGAATGCAACTTAGTAATACAAATAGTCTAAAAGTAGATTCTTTTCTTTTCTTTCTCTAGTTGTTTCAGCAGACAAAATATCTGATAACATCAAGATTTATATCCTTTTCAGAAAGCTGATAGAATTAGTCATTGCTTTTCAAAAGTAATTATCAAGGACAGCTAAAATCCAGTCTCCTGCATTTTCGATCATGCCCAGAGCCTAAATCTCATGAAAGCTCTTTAAGTCAGAATGGGAAGCTTATGAGAATTTTCCTAACCAAAAGAAAAAGAAAAAAAATGTCTTAGCCTGGGGATGATAAACAAAATGATTTTTTGCAAGCAGTTTGAAAAAATATGCTTCATGCAATTATGATATGTAAAGATATTTCAAAGATTCAATTTACAGGCTTCTAATTTAACTTTAGAAAATTCTTGTAATTCATTATCAGTTTAAACTAAATTAATTTAAACTTCTAGCCTTAAAAATAAATCTTTTCTTGTCTTTTGTACACATACAGACTGCTCTGCCCTCACTGACCCCAGACCAAAAGACAAGTTCTCTTTCTATTAAATGAAACTTTGTTTAAAAAAAAAAGTCATTTTAAAATCAAAGTTAGATGAATAATAGTAAACCTTATCCTGTCATTTTTACTATTGAAACTTAGGGCTACAGAAGGCTGCTCAGGGATATCCTGTTTTTAGAAAGTTTAATCAAGTTTGGCAGCCTGTGTAGGAGTAGACATCATAGAGCAGTGTAAAGAATCTCCTTCCCGATGGGTGGTTGCACATGAAAGATCTTTGGAAAAGTAAGTTTTGTTTTCTTCCTAAGTGAGAATAGCTCATGAGAATGTCTCTGAGTTACTTAGAAGAAACCATGAATCTTGAACAAGACTGAAAGGCAGGTAGTTATTTTATGTCCCAAACACTTTACCATTTGTAATCTGTGGATAAGTAAGTGCTTTATCTTTTTACTTGACATTGGCCTTTAGAAAGGGTGAATTTTAAAATACTCAATAACTTGTGGAACATATTAAGGAACGTTGTCTTTCAGTTTTCATGTTTGGGTTTTCAGTCCCTTCCTATCTCTGTTACTGATCCATCCAAATTAAAAAAAAAAAAAAAAATGGCCTGCTTAGGATTGGATCATATCAAATAGAATTATATCATTCCAAGTCAATTTAATATCATTTTTTTTCCATAAAAAAGATGATTTTAGGGGCACCTGGCTGACTTGGTTGGTAGAGTGTGCAACTCTTAATCTCGGGGTTGTGAGTTCAAGCCCCACATTGGGTGTGGAGATTACTTAAAAACAAAATCTTAAGAAAAAAAGATTATTTTAACTTTTGGGGAGGGGTTTTAGAGAGGATGTTTCATACACAATCCATACTTTATATAATGACTTGTAAGTGTGAAAATGGATCACATCACCTAGTTTTTTCGATCATCAGTCAGGCAATGCATAAAGAATAAAAGTAAAAATCCATTCTTGTTTAAAAGACCTTCAAAAGAGATTCACTGAACATTTTCACTGTCAGAAAGTATTTTACTACTAGCTAACTCAAATCCGTCATGCTTAATATTAAGCTTAGTTTCCCTTGTTCTGCCTTCAATTTAAGAAAAAATATTGATTACCATACTTCCACAAAGCCCTTTATACATCTGAAGATTTATTAAATCATTCCTTTGTCAATAGTTAAGTTCCTAGTTGTTTTTTTTTAATTATTTTTCAATACTTTATTCAACTCCTCTCTTTCCTTGAAACACTTCCCTATGTTATATTGCTTACCTTGGAATTCTACTTTTTAGTTGACAAAAATTCATAATACCAGGGCAATGAGAAAGGGTTTTGGTTGAGGACTAATATTAACTATACTAATAATCAACAAATGGTGCATAACATTTTATTGCATTGTATTTCAATTCATAAATACTCCCAATGCCCTTTTCCTTTTGAAAAGGAATGAAGTTTTGTTAGGTATAGGAATATATATTCTCAGATCTATTTTTGATAACTTTTCTTCTCTTTGGTAATATCACTTTGGGTTTTTTTGTTTTTTTACTTTTACATATCTTACCATCTATATTTTATCATCATTTTAGTCAAGGATGCTTTGGCTATCCCCTCCATAGCTCACCATGCTATATTCATAGCATTCTTAGTAGAGTCAACCATTTTGTACATTTGGAACTAAAAATATATTTTGTGGATGATTCTCCTGCAATTTGGTTACCTGTGTGGTAGAGCTTAAAAAGAAGAATTTTAGGGGCGCCTGGGTGGCTCCAATGGTTAAGTGTCTGACTTGGGCTCAGGTCATGATTTCTTATTTTGTGAGTCTGAGCCCCACGTCCAGGCTCTGTGCTGACAGCTCAGAGCCTGGAGCCTGCTTCGGATTCTGTGTCTCCATCTCTCTCTCTCTCTCTCTCTCTCTCTCTCTCTCTCTCTCTCTCAAAAATAAACAATAAAAAAAGAAGAAGAAGAAAAATTTTCTTTCTAAATGTAGAAGTTTCATTTTTTTATATTTAAATGAGGTAAATAGAATGCCATAGTTTTAAACTATTGTTCAATGTTATAAAATTCTATGAAACTGAACATTTAAAAAAAATGTTTACATTTATTTTTGAGAGACAGAAAGGCAGAGCACAAGTGGGAGAGGGGCAGAGAGTGAAGGAGACACAGAATCCGAAGCAGGCTCCATGCTCTGAGCTGTCAGCACAGAGCCCAACGAGGGGCTGGAACCCACAAACTGTGAGATCATGACCTGAGCCGAAGTAAGACGCTTAACCGATGGAGCCACCCAGGCACCCCTGAAATCGAACACTTAAAATAGTTTAGTTATCACCCAATTAAGAACAATATTTAGGGAAACCAGAGTGGCTCAGTCAGTTAAGTCTCCAACTTCAGCTTTCAGATCATGATCTCACCGTTCATGAGTTCGAGCCCTGCATCGGGCTCTGTGCTGACAGCTCAGCTCTGTGCTGGAACCTGCTTCAGATTCTGTGTCTCCCTCTTTCTCTGACCCTCCCCTGCTCACACTCTGTTTCTCTCTCTCTCTCTCGAAATAAACAAACATTAAAAAAAAAACAATATTTAAAATCAATTAGAACAAATAATTGATTGTTTGACAAAACTAACATTATACATAAATATATTGGTGTGTGTATACATAAACACACACACACACACACACACACACACACACACACACGCATTCTGACACTACTGGTTTCCATATCCAGGGTCCCCTTTTCATGTACTAACAAATAGTTATTTAAATGTTGCAATATACTCAGCTGAAGTTGAAATCTCCTGGTCTTCCTTGATACTCAGTATACCATGTGACTCTGTCATTTCCCAAAAATATTTAGAAGTATATATTTGTTAGGTAGTCAGTCAGTTGGAACATACTCTTCAGCCCTTGCTTTCTGTTGCTTGCAATGGAATGAGATGGAGTTCTAACATCCACCTTGGACATAAAGTAACCTCAAGCATGGAAACCAGTGCTATGGATGAAAAGGCTGAAAGATAGAAGGTGCCTGAATTCCTGATTACCATAAAATCATTAGAATACCACAGGACTTCTTGCCTCTGGCTTGGTTTCTTTAAGAGAAAATAAAATCTTATGTTTAAACCATTTATTAAGAGTCAAGAAATGCTACCAAAAGATCACAAACAAAAGTGGGTGTTTCATTTCTTAGTTAAAATTATAAAGTATAGTGAACACTGCGGTGCACTGCTCAGATGCTTCCTCGGCTTTAAAGAACTTAATGCTTTGACTGATGGGACTGCTGCCAACTCAAAGAACGGCCCTTTGTCTAAAAAGAGTCACCCTACTTAAGGTCACACCCCTTTTTGGGGAGCAACTGGCATCTAGTGGCTGGTTACTGTGCGTGTACAAATCCCCAGTCCCAATGTCCCCAACTAGGAACAACTCAAGGTCATTCCAGTGTCAGAGCTCTCCATGGTGTCTGCAGAGGCTTCTGTTAAGCTTTCATGGAAGGCTAGCCTTTTCCTCCCCCATTCTTTCTTCCTTCCCTTCCCTCAAGGCTATGATTGTTAAAGCATGCCCTAATAACTTCCTACACACTACTCTTCACTCACCTCAGAGTCTGTTCCTAGAAAGTCTGATCTGCAATGGTATTAATAGAAGGGTTAAAGATTAAGATACAATTAGAAAATTTGGTTGCAATGGTGAGATCAGCATTAGTGTTAAAAAACTCATTCTTCATCTCTCATAAGTGCACATATTATTTGGAGTTTGGCAGTAGAAGCCAAAACAAATAAAAATAGGAAGAATTAGGGGCACCTGGGTGGCTCATTAGGTTAGGCATCTGACTTCGGCTCAGGTCATGTTCTCAGGGCCCGTGAGTTTAAAGCCCCGCATTGGACTCTGTGCTGACAGCTCAGAGCCTGGAGCCTGCTTCAGATTGTCTGCCTCTCTCTCTGCCCCTCTCCAGCTCTCTTTTCCTCTCTCTCTCAAAATAAATAACCACTAAAATTATTTTTAAAAAATACGACGAATTAAAAGAACATTTCACTTTCCAATTATCATCTTAGAATTTTTTGGAATATTTTTCATCATGTGTATATAAAACTTTTATTAAAGACAAATAACAGAAGTCCATCAGATTTAGCATATTTTTGAGCATGTGCTAAAACTAATACACTTCGGTATTCACAAAGGAAAAAAAATAAACGTTCTGAACAAGTCTTCACCCTGGAGAAGTTCTTAAGGACATAAATAGTATTTTTTCCATCAAAAGGAAAAGTGTTTACAACTGAAAACAGTCTTCCTAGCTATTATTAGGAAATGATGCTTACTCATGCAGACAATTGAAATTTGAGAATTGACAGAGTTTAATGTGGTGATCCTTGTGGTGCATTTCCACTCAAATATAAGTGCAAATAGCACTGTGATATTAAAGGGCTTGTCTTCTCTGGACGTCAATGAACATTTCTCCAGTAGGCACTGTAGTTATGATTTGATCTATATCTCTGTATGATGCCAACTAATCAAGTAAAGTTTTCCCTTGCCATAAAAGGTTTTGTGAATTTCACAGCAGAGTCATGATCATGTTTTTTAAAATGCAAAATGACATTTCCGTTCTTCTTGAGCAGGTACTGACATTTCCCCTTGAGCCTTCCTGAAGCCCCTTTCCTCATAAATATCCTACCCCTCCTTAAATAGAGTTAAAAGTCATTTATTTTTTATTAAAAATGACTGCAATAAAATCAAGCTTTTTCTGAGGATGAAAATTATGCTAACCCAATGTACACATTTCACACAAAAACTGTTTGCAGGCAAGAGGCCTAAGTATTATCTAATTATTCTCTTTTCTTTCACAAGCTTAATATCTACTCTGAAAAGCCCTCTATTGTTGAAATAATACCCTTTTTTCAGTTATAGTTTTTATCATGCTAGAAGTTAGGCAATATTGAAATATCTTATGTTGTCAAAACATATTTTCAGATCATCCAGTGATCTTATAATCACTCAAAGCACAAATCAATCACAATTGCATGATAACAATATTCTAAAAAGTGGAACATACTCATGTCAACAAGTAATTGGTTGGCTAAATTAAATCAGCTTTACTTAAACTACTTTGTGTGAATAAAGCATTTTTCAATTCATTGAAATTAGAGACAAAAATACCAAATCAAGCACAGAATATAACGTTTTTTTAAAAAGTTTATCATATAATATAGCTTTGAATGTGTTTTCTTTCCTTTTCTATCTCTTTCACTTTTTCTTTTTCCACATACATATACTTATTTATGTATATATGTGTGTATATATATAAACACATGTAAATGGGTAGATAGATATAGATATAGATATAGCCATAGACATAGATATAGACATAGATATACAGAGAAAGAAAGAGAGATTTATTTGAAGGAATTGGCTCATGCAATTGTGGAGTCTGGCAAGTCCAAAATCTGTAGGGTAGGCAGCAGCTTGGACACCCAGGGAAGAGTTGATATTATAGCTCAAGTTTAAAGACAGCCTCAGGGCACTATAATCATTTATTTTAAATCATTCCACTGAATGCATGAGGCCCACTCACAGTACAGAAACTAACACGCTTTCCTCAGTCTACTGACTTTGTCATTAATCTCAATCTAAAAGTGACCTTCACAGATCTAGGCTAGTATTTGACCAAATATCTGGGTGCCATGGCCCAGCCAAGTTGGCACATAAAATTAACTTCTCCTCTTCACCCTCCTCCTCCACCTTCCACAAGAATATTTGGCTTTCATTTTCATTTTCTCTATGAAATATTCTTCTGGTCAGTATTAATTGTTTCTGATAAATTTTGCCAAAGTTTCTCTACATTTTCCTTTATGGGCTAGTTCTTTTTTTTTCTTTAATTAATCATTAAATGTGTTGCAATTTCTTAGGCTATATATTTGTAGAAGATTTCTGTGGAAATGAAAGGATGAAGTAATGCAGAGCCATATGCTTTCTCCTTCCCTGCTAGTCTAGAGACAGCATCTTTCCAATATGGCTTATCTGTGTGAATCCCTGTGGAAACTTTCCTTCTCTGTTTCCCATAACCAGAGTAAGTGAAAGAGTGCTTCTCTTACCATTCTTGTATTCTCCAATTTCCCACAACCTTTGCTAAATATTAAACATAGATTTTGTATTTTAGAATGAGTCGATTACCTTGGATTTCTGATGGTTGCCATCACGTCTCCCCCTCAACTTTTTGCATTCTTTCATCCTTTGTTGAACAAAGTTCAGATACATGTAAAACAAATAGTAATGAGATATGGGACAATGAATGTTCTAATTATATGAAATTCTTGAAAGAACAGGGGAGGGATTTAGAGATTATCTTTCCACAGGTAGATGTGAAAATACAAGGGGATAGTCTTCATGTTTAACAAAAGAGATTATGCTGAGCCAGGAAGTTCAATATTTGGGTAGTTATGGTAGAATCACTAAGTTTCCTACTGTTGGGGTCATAGTCAGTGTAAATAACTGAGGTGTTCACACATCCAACCAGCCTTACTTCTACCCATAAGTCATAGCTTCTGAGTCCAGTAATAGAAGACAACAGGTATATTTTTCATAATACTTTGAATAAATTGGCCTGGGTTGTCATCATTTGAGAAACTTCAACAGTTCATGTTCTCCCTAGCACTGGCTAAAACCATATCAACAAATGTTATCCAAACTTTCAATAATATTTTTTAAAGTTGTTAAGAGATTTCTTCCTTTGATTCATGCATGGGAAGAAATACATGTTGATGAACAGAAATTTGTGGACATATGCAGGTAGACTAAAATACTTTCTAAAAATTTTAAATGAATTTAGGACAAAACTTCTTTCACTTACATGTTTGCAAATAATCAGATAGATTTATTTGGAAATAGCTTCTTTTTCAGGCTCTTATGGTCTTGCTAGCTGTATCAAAATTTAGAGGAATGTGGTATTTGCAATCCTTTATTAAAATCTAATCTTGAGACAGTCTTGGCCTACTTTTAAAATTAAAAGTTTTCATAGTTTAGTAAAATTCAGCTGAATTTTTAGTTATTGCTATCTTTACAGGAAACTTCTCTTATTTACTATTCAGCCACCATTTCCTAATTTATGCAGGTTAAAAAATTTTAATAACATAACTATTAAATCCTGCTGCTTTTATTTCAAGAAAATCAAAGCAGACTGGAACAGCATAGATAATATATAGTAATTCATGAATATACTAACAAGAAGATCTGCTCTGATTATAATACATTGAGCATTAATGAATTTACTCCTATCTTAGAATCAAGTAACTTTTCTTTTGCCTCCCTGTGACCCCCACCACACAAAAGCACTCAATGGTTAAACTTCAGATGACAACGGTTTCAGCTACAGATATTTGGAATTAAGCAAAATTGCAGCCTAAAATTATGAAAAGAATATTCACTGAATTTATACAAGCCTATCATTAACTAGTTGATCCTGATACTAACTAGTTGGTTGACTTTAGAAGTTGTAAAATTCTATAAAATCCTCAAGGCCTCTAGATTTCATTTTACTTATAGTACAATCAATTTTCTTGAAATAAAACCAACAAGATTTTCTGGTTACATTATTAAACAATAAACCCAGTATAATACTATTAAAATATTAACTTGAAATAAATTATTTATATCCGTTATAATGATATAGTTAAGCACTTTTAAGTCTCTTCATAGCCAGTATTCTCCCTATTTATGATGAGAGAGATAAATATGTTAATAAAGTGGACTTTCATCAACATTTGCATTTCCAAATATTTATAAAGAGTAAACAAAGATTATCTAAGATTAGACATAGGAATAGAGCAAGTGTGGGTGTAGAGGGAACTGGATGGTTAAGGTTAGTATGGTGGAAACTATCCAAGCTCAGCCCAGGTCCCCTTAGATCCCTTGTCTTTGGTATGTGACACTTGCCCAGCTTTATAGTGTGTTTGATTTTATAAGCAAGTCCTCAGCTGCAACTGTTGTTGGGAGACTGCCCTGGGGGTACTGGAGCAGATTTGCTTATACAAGCAGAGAGAAGAGAGGTAACTCACAGTCATCTCTTAGTCAATAAATAATGAATGCAGGTGTACACCCAGCTCTTGTTCCCAGAGCCAGAAAAAAGAAACGTCTCATGTAATTTCTAGCTGAGGTTGGGACATTGCCAAAAATTGCACCCTTTGTTGACTTGCGCCCCTTCCTTCCTCTCCTTCCTCCACTTCTTTCTTGGTTTGCTCAGAAGTGTTTCCTTAATGTATTACATACAAACGAATCCTCACCTAAGGATCTGCTGCTGGGGAACCTTTTGTGATGCCTTTAAAAACTAGAGCAAGCAGGACATGGAGAAGTTTGAATGAAAATAACCATTTAAGTACTATCTGTATTTTTTTTTAGAAAACCACTTAAAATTTTCATTTTTATCTTCATTAAAACCACCCAAATTACCAATTGTTTATAGAAACTGAGAGTAAAATGATAATGCCTCAAATGAAATTGTGGAGGAAATGAAAGGCTTTGTGAAGAATTACTAAGTAAATTACTGGATAATTTCAACAGTGAGGGAAGACTAAACAATAACAACAACAAAATGTAAAGTTAAGAGTATTTTGTGAAGTTATTAGTTTAAATACAACCATTAGGGGAAAAAACCCCTACAACCTTATAGAAAATAATGGCATGACAGATTTAAAATAATGAGTGAAAACTTAAATATGAAGTCAGATAAATGTAAAGGTATTAAGAGTGAAACCACAGCTTAGAAATATCAGGAATGAAAAATGCCACCACAGATATTTTAGACATTAAAAAGATAATAAAAATTCCCTTTTCTGGCAATGGTGGGTTAAGAGTTTGTTGAAAACCTTCCCTGAAGAAAACATTTGTTAAATTAAACACAAGAACTATTAATGTAAAAAAAATGATGACTAGACATTAAATTTAAGAACTGCTGCTAATCAAAATCACCATTAGGGTAATGTAAAAGTAAACCACAGATTAGGAGAAGAAATTAGCAATACATATATTCAAAAAAAGACTTACATCAGAATAATGAAGGACTTTAAAACCAGTAAGAAAAAGACAACTCAATTAAAATGTGCTAAAGACTTAAGAAGCTACTTCATGTAAAATATGTATGTCTATAAATATTCAGTAAACATTTGAAATTTTGCTGAATTGCATTAGTCATCATCAAAATGTTAACTAAAACCACAGTGAGAGACCACCACTCACTCACTAAAAAGGTTAAAAAAATGAAAGACAAAAAATACCAAGATTTGGTGAAAATGTTGAACAACTGGAATTCTCATACTCCAGTGGTAAATAGGTACAAGCATTTTATGAAAATATATTTACTAAAATTAAGCAAGTAAATTCTCCATTATCCAACAATTCCACACCTAGACATAAAAAATATATATACTAGAATGTTCTTGGTAGTTCTATTGGAAATAGCCAATAATGGAGGACAATACAGATGCTCTTCTACAGTAAAGTATTCTCCTGTAATGGAATCACAGGTTGAACTCTCTGGAAGAAGATTCTGAGGAAGAGCTTGGGGTGGAATATGCTTATTAGGGATGAATACCTGTGCAAAGAAGGCAAAGGAAGTGCTGACTGAGCAGAAGGGGAAGTAGAACTTTGCTGCAGGACCAACAAAGCCTCCATCTGAAACAGGCAGGAATCTTGGGCAGGAAGATAACCCATCAGAGTTGTCTAAATGGGGTTGAAATAAGGGAGTCAAGCTCAATAACCAGACATAGACCGTCACAGGAAGTGACAGGCAGACCAGTGACAGGAAGACCAATAACCAGACATAGACCGTCACAGGAAGTGTATAACATCAGTGAGGAAATCCCGTGCAGCTGAAACAGAACAGGTAAAAGATGACAGCAGCTGGGGCACCTCGGTGGCTCAGTCGGTTAAGCGTCTGACTTTGGTTCAGGTCATGATCTCACAGTTTGTGAGTTTGAGCCCCGAATCAGACTCTGTGCTGTCAGTTCAGAGCCTGCAGCCTGCTTCAGATTCTGTGTCCCCCCCCCCCCGCCTCCCCTGCCCCTCACCCACTCACATTCTGTCTCTCTTTCTCTCTCAAAAGTAAATAAACATTAAAAAGAAATTAAAGATGACAGCAGGTGGCTGGGCCATTTGCTGACAATGCTAAGTCTTCTTAATTTGGAGGCAGGGGAGGTGTAGCAAATCTTCTTGAAGGAAGATCTGAGCAGCCCTTCTCAACATTAGCAATTAATGGAATACTATGACAATGACAATAAACAACTTCTCACTATATGAAATATGGGCAAATCCTCCAAACATGAAAAAGTGGCTTACTTCTATTTATATAAAGTTCAAAAACTGGAAAAGCTAAACCTGATTTTCATAGCCAGTATACGGCTACCAAAGGGGAATGGTAAGTGACGAGGAGGGGCCAAAGGACTTCTTGGGCAATGCTAACATTCTATTTATTGATCGACTGCATAGTACACTACCGTGATCACTCTGTTAAAATCAATTCAACACTAACATTATGATTTGGATGCATATTCTGTGCCAGGAGAACACAAATACAAAGTCATTGATAGTTGTGCCCCCCAAATGCAGCAACAGCTTTCACAGAGTAGAAACGACAGGTAATGTAAGGAGATAGACAGGAACCCACCGATCACAGGGATTTAACAGAACTCTCACAATCAAGGGGACAAAATGTTTGTAAATGTACATAATATAAAAAACAGAATCAAAAGTATGTGGTATGTATTTTAGATATATATTTGAACCAGGATGACAATATACTTTTTCAAATGCTTACGGAACATTCATTAACAACTTCCTATACATTAGACCCCACACACAAAACACACCTTAATCGTTCCTAAAGAATGAAAGTAACAGAAACAGCTTTCACTGAGCAAAACGAAACAAAACCAACACTAATAACATATCAGAAATGAAAAATCCCTGAGGTGCCTGGGTGGCTCAGTTGGTTAAGCGTCCAACTTTGGCTCAAGTCATGATCTCAAGGTTCGTGGGTTCGAGCCCTGCATAGGGCTCTGTGCTGACAGCTCAGAGCCTGGAGCCTGTTTCAGATTTTGTGTTTCCCTCTCTCTGCCCCTCCCTGCTCACGCTCTGTCTCTCTCTCTTTCAAAAATGAATAAACATTAGAAAAAAAATACAAAAAAAAACTGTCTAAAAATTACTTGTCCATTTGCCCAGTTTTATTTTATTCCTGAAGTATTTTCTTCAGTGAAGTTTTAATATATATAATTACAATTATGATTTCAACATTTGTATTTCGTACAAACCTCTATAGACTTAAAGTCAGTGGCATGCAACTCTGCACATTCTCATTCAAGTGAAGTTTTCAGTTCTGAATCAGTATTTCTTAATTAGTCATTTTGAAAAAGCCTAATATTTTGGATGGAAACTATCTTTCCCCCAGTGTCTCCATACGAACAATAATCATTGGTAGCAATTAAGACTGCCTAATCTTTGATGAGCATATTTTAGTTCACTTATGAGTTTCTCTCTTGCTTCTTTTATCTCTTAGTAATAGACTGATAACTTTTAATGTTATATCCCTTCCCTTTTCATAGCAGAAGCTCAGGTCAGTTCAGGTTGAATTTTCCCAAGTGCTTTGATAATCAGAATAATGTTTCTGGTGTGAACACAAAAACTACTCGTATAAATAATATGCCAGCATGCCAAAAAATAAATGGTGGAAACATTCCAGAAAGGATTAAATTCACTGAATAGTCGTTAATAAGGTTTTTACTCAGGGGTGATTCTTCTTTCTCATTTCCTGTCTCTGTGCTAGCAAGTCCAAAAACAGTTTTCCCTAATGAATTATTGAATCAGTCAAGATAAAATAATATAAATGAACATACAAAAATTTCTATTAAATGATACAATCCTAAAGACTTTTACAAACTCACTTATTATGTAAAATAACTTTAGATAGCAGAAGAACACAGAAACAATAAGATGAATAAATACTTCGCTGTGACACAAGAATTCCAAAGATATATTAGCTATATATAAATATGGTCTTAGGGAAGGTACACTTTAAACATCTGGTATAGCCTGCAACTGTAGAGGAAGTTGGGGGGGGGGAAGTGGTTACTTCATGCTGCCGAGTAAGGAGTCATTTTTACAATGGAGGGAGCTGGTTTTCTTATTGCACACAAATGAATCACATGACTCACAAGTTAGACATTTATAAGGAAAAAATTTATATTGAGATACTAGTTTTGATAGATGCTTCCCACAGCCAAGAGAAAAAATTACATTAATGTGCCTTCTTCCTTAAAAATCCAGGCATTCCCTCTTTGTTTCTCACTGCAAATAAAAACTAGAGGCAAAAAAATAGTACATTTGCAGGTAAGAAAAGTGTCACTACGGGAAAAACAAAGACAGTAAGGTCATTAAGTTGGAGAAATAATTTTATAGACTCCTTTGTCTTTTCTATTACCCGTGTGTATAAAAATTGTCTCCTTCATAAAGTCCTGAGTTTTTCAAGTGCCAGCTATTAGGTTTTTAAATCATTCACTCAGAAATATGCTAATGTGGTACTTACACATTTTAACAAATCTTTTCTTAACCTCAAGATTATTCTTTAGGCATTACTCTTTTTTTTTTTTTTTTGCATTACTTACTTTTAAGGACTATGGCCTTCGGGGTTAGATACAGCTGTGTTTGAATTACTTCACTAACCTGCTGTGTTATCTCGGAAAATTTAGTATTACCACATTGAGCTTCAGTTTTAATATACGCAATGATCAAAAAACAGCTATCTTGTAATGTTAGTCTGAGAATAAAATAAGATAATAAATATAAAGGGCATTGCAGAATGTCTAACATAATGTATACTAAACAAAGTGTTGGTAGCACAATAATACCACTAACACTATCATCATTATAAAATATTGCACCTGTCACAATATCCCCTTTAGACTTTTCTGAAATTGTCTTTCATAATACCCTATGGTTCTTTTCTTAACTTCTATGAACCCTCGTATACTGATATTATAACCCGCAACAACAGTAATCTAGAAGAGATTACCATCCACTCAGTGCAAGAATAAACTTGCACTCTTGTTTGCAGTAGTAAAATAAATGGTTTTCAAAGTTTCTGAAATTAGTAGTCTTTCAAAGTTCACTTAGTAGAAGGAAACCCTCAGTTAAAAAATCTTCAAGTTACAGGTTGATGTTCAGCGACATAAAATGCAACGTACAAAAGTTATATTTAACAAATATGTGATAAATGAATGAGTAAACACAGTGAGTGCCCTAAGATATATTACTGCAAAATTTATTCCTTCATGCTGCATTGGATCATAAAGTCCTCCACTTTCTAGAGGTGAGTGTGAGATTAATATAATTAATATTCTAGTTACTCATAGAGAGTCCTTTCCTCGCAAGTTCTAAGGAACGGGGTGGTCTGCTTCATGCCTGTTTGTTATTTTCTTTGTTTCTCCTTAAAAATCCCTGCACCTTTGGTGACACAATCAGTTAATGACATCATTATGGTCTACTGTTTATTCATCAAAGCATGAATTGCTTTTTAAATTTTATTCCAAAAACAAAAGGACTCACTGTCAGAAAAGTATTAAAAACACTAAGACACATGTAAATTTGCTCAATTAGTGTTACAACCTTATATAAATCACTTAATGGCTCCTGTAATATAGCATTTTCCTTATGTTTAAGTTGAGATGTTTGATGAGATGTTACTGGTGATAAGAAAATATTCAAGTATTAGAGGACTTTAAGGAAATTAGATATAGAGAGATAGCAAACGACATATCAAATTGAGTGTTATGTGAATGTTTTACTTTTCCCGGTAGCAAATAAATCATTGTCCAGTTCTTAAAACTTCACATATTTAGAAGCAAACCATTTTCTCATTCTCTTGTGATTACCCAGACCACCTTTATGTTCTCTTGAAAGCGGATTCCAAGATAAGGATTCAAGTGCAAGGGATTTATTTGAAAGATGCAGAAAATCTCAAGAGTCATGGAGAAGTGAGAAAGGAAAAGGTAGGAAGTGATCATCTAAAATTTAAGCACATGGTGAAACTATGAGAAATAATGTAACACATGTCTCAAGAATTTTCTATCCTATGGCAAGAAGACAAGTAACTGGGGTATTTATATACCCCAGTGGAGTTGATGCTATGCCCTGGAGAGTAATTCCCTTCCTGGGCAGTGTGACGCTGGAGGGAAGAAAGGGGTTCAAATAAAGCCCTCAGACATCAAGATGTATATCCTGGCAATTGGAAACCCACTGGAATAGGCTGTCACTGTAGGGTACAAATATTTTGAGGTATAAAGCTGGTATATACCAGCTTTGTAACAGGTAAAATAGATATATTAACTCTGCAACAGTCACAAAAATAGCTGAGGAAGAAAGAAAGAGAGGAGAGGAGAGACAGGGGAAAAAAAGAGAAAAGAGGAAGAGAGAAGAGGGAATTCAAGTGACCTTTTTTTCTCTCTTGTGATCAATGTCATCTTCCCATTTTATAAGGATGATGAAAATAAAACTTTAAAAAATCAGTTTCTTTTCATATCCCCTTATTTGTCACAAATAGATACACAAATAGGTACCCACTTAAATATCACAGAGCTCAACAAAATTGTAAAAAATGAGGAGGTCGGTTTGGAGAACACAATGAGAATCTTGTTAATTTCAACAACATTTCAACTCAGTTTTACTTTCACTTTTTTTAAATTGAAGGTAAGTAAGTGAAAATTTTTTCATACACAAGCAATTTACACAGGGCAAACTTCATAGTTATAGAGGAAAGGCTGACATTTCCTCTCTGTGAAAACACCCATTATAGACTTCAGTGGAAGATTTTGTGTTTTCTGTTTATACATTCAGATAATACTTAATTTGTAACAAATTAGTTCCTAACATTTTTTTAAATCTCTCTTGTCTTTGTCTTCTTAGAATTTTTAATAAGAGTAAGCAGATCTGTGGTAAGACTCTCAGAAGTAGAGAGCAAATACATGGACAAATATGTATAAAGATTCCAACAGTCTCAGCAGCCAGAACAATTATATAGGTTAATGAGGTATCCAAGTTCGTGAAAGTCTGATGTGAGGCATTTGACATCCATCAGTTTAATTCCTAGACTCATCAAATTTTAGTGGGAGATTAAACTATGGCTAAAGTAGGAGTAAATGCTTATAGACTCCAAAATGTGTCATGATATTAATTAAAAACAGATCTCTAATGATCAAACCCTCAATTAAACAACTCTTTTCACTCCCCTTATACTTTATCATAAATATATAAGCAAGCCTCAAAACAAACCTGAATGATAGATTTTGACAATATGTGACCACATTATTTTTTGCTACTTGTAAGCATCTCCATTTCTAGTCATTTATATAGATACACCTACCATGAGGTGGACTGCCTCTTCACTCAAATTTGGATGGTGATTGACCCCAAAATATGATTATGTCCTCAATCATTTTATAAATAAACTTTACATTTTAGAAAAGTTTTGGATTTGCAGCAAAGTTGTAAAGACATATGGAGAGTTCTCATTCACTCCATAGCCAGCTTGCCCTATCATTAACAAATTATATTATTATGGTACATTTATCACAAGTAATGAACCAAGAGTGATATATTCTTAACTAAATGCCATACTTTATTTGGATTCTATTAGTTTTCCCCTAATGTTCTTTTTCTGTTTCGGCATCCAGTACAGGTTACCATATAACATTTAATCATCATATGTCCTTAGCCTCCTCTCTATACTGAGAGCTTCTCAGACTTTCCTTGCTTTCCATGACTAAGAGTTTTAAGGTGTACTGCTCAGGTATTTTACAGAATGTTCCTCAATTTGGGTTTGTCTGATGCTTATCTACTGGTTAGGAAAAAAATAACTTATGGGTTTTGGGGAATAATACCAGAGTTGATGTGTTATTCTCATCCTATTAGATCAAGTGTGCATACTTCAACATGATTTAATATTGGTGATGTTTAAATTTTTTGAATGTTTATTTATTCTTCAGAAAGAGAGAGACAGAATGAGAGCAGGGGACGGGCAGAGAGAGAGGGAGACACAGAATCCGAAGCAGGCTCCAGGCTCCCAGCTGTCAGCACAGAACCTGAACTCACAAACCGTGAGATCATGACCTGAGCCGAAAGGAGACACTTAACCGAATGAGCCACTCAGGTGCACCTTGATGATAACGTGACCACGTGGCTCAGATGTGTTGGCCATGTCTCTCCACTCTGATGTTTCTATTTTTGTTTTTGTTTTATTTTGTTTTGTTCCTTTCCCTACTCTGCTCTTTGGAAGCAAATCACTAATCTCCACCCACACTTAAGGGATTGAGAATTAAATTCCACCTTCTTGAGGGATGGGTACCTCTATAAATAACATGGAATTCTCCTGTACTTGAGATTGTCTCTTCTCCACTTTTAAATTATTCAATTATTTATTCATATCAATAGAAATTCACACATATTTATATTCTACTTTGGGTTATAGTCTAATAGTATAAGCATGTGATTGTTTCTTTTTTTTAAATTTTAAACAATTTCTCTCTTCCCATCTGTGAAATGGGTATAACAACATTTCTGCCTCATAAGTTTTGTGGAGGATTACTCCTGTTAAAATAATGTTTTCTTAGGCCAATGTCTGGCATATTTTAGAAACACAGAAATTTTTGAAATATACTAAGAATATTTTTATAAATACACATAAAATTTTCTAATATTTTTTAACCATAGTGTTGGATTCCATAGAATGTATATCTGTGTGGTTTATTCAAATAATCCTTATGGATGAGTTTTTACATTTGTTTTAATTATTATTTATTATTATTATATTTTACTATTTAAAATTCTCTGTCATCACTGTTCTTGCGAAAGTTGCTTTGAACATACTTGCTGAAGTGTTGAGATGCAAATATGTGGAATTTTGATTGGTATTGTTAAATAGCCCTCCAACATGCCTTTAAGTATTTATACTCCAATGTTTATATCACATGTGACCAAGTTGGATATGTTCTTTCCATTTTTTGTCATATTGATTGATAAATAGGATATTTCTTTAAAAAAAATTTTTTTAGTGTGTACTTATTTTTAAGAGAGGGAGAGAGAGTGCGAGCAGGGGAGGGGCAGAGAGAGAGGGAGACACAGAATCCGAAGCAGGCTCAGACTCTGAGCTGTCAGCACAGGGCGGGATGCGGGGCTCTAACTCACAAACCGGGAGATCATGATCTGAGCCAAAATCGGGCGCTCAACCGACCGAGCCATCCAGGTGCCCCAGTAAATAGGACATTTCTTGTTTTAGTTGTGGTTTCCTTGATTTCCATAAAAACTAAACATGTTTTCTTCTGTTACTAAATATAGAATTTCTTATTCAGTAAATTGCCAGTTCTTAATCTTCACTTTCAATCCAGATATTTGTCTTTCTCTTTTTAACTTGTCATAAATATTTGAAATATTCCCTATCAATCTCTTGTTTTCTCAACTTTTTAAATGATATATCTTTCAGGGTCAGAAGTTCATGATCCATTGATGTAATCTATCTTTTGCTTTGCATTTCATATTGTCTAAGATGACATTTGCTAATGAAATGTCAAAAAAATTATATTCCCTTATTTTCTTCTAATTAAGTATTTTTATCTAGTTTGTCTTAAATTTATCAGAAACTTAATATATTTTGGTGAACAGTATTGTACAGATTTCTATTTGCTTTTTTCAATGACTTCAAAACCATTTATTAACCTGACCATTCTTTCTCTATTGTCTTAAAATGACACGGTTATAGCTAATTCTCACACTGAACTTTTTCTGAGCCCACTATTTTGTTTTACAATTTTTTCAAAATTATTTTGGCAATCTCCTAATTATTTTTGTTCCTTTCATTGAGCTTTAGACCAGTTCATCTGGTTACATGAAAACACTGTACAAATTTCTTAATACCATTGCACTTGTGTATAAATTAAGGTAGAAATGACAAATTATAATACTGAAGATTTGTATACAGAAACATTGCATGTTTCTCTATTCAAGAGGAGTTTCTACTCTTAGGAAAGTTTAAATCTCTCTTTATATGGGTATTACATATTCTGATTAGTTCTATTCAAATTTATTTTATTATTTTGTGATGATTTGGAATGACAACTTCTTTCTTTTTGATTTTAAATTGATTTTTGCTGATGCATAATAAACCTTTCAATTTTTATGTTAATCTTATACCTGCTCATATTGTTAAATTTAATTTTAATGTTCCTTAATTAATTTTATTGCATTTTTTAGATCAATTATATTTTCTGCATATGATAAAAGATCGTGTTTATGCACAATCTAGTGTTTATATTTTTATTTCTCTTCCATGCTATTTTTTTAACTAGAAATCCAGTGGCTTTTTATTATTGAATAGTATTAATGAGGGCAGTTCATCTTGCCTATGTTATTTAATTTGGATTGTTAATATTTTTTTTCTGAGTATAAGTTTTGCTGAAAATCTCTCTTCTCTTTCTCAAGCAAATACAAACACCTATCAGATGGATGTTGCATTTTCACAAATATATTTGGATTTTCAACTGAGATGCATACATACTCTAATATATTTATGAATATCTTCACTTCCATATTATTTTTAATGTTGAATCATTTTGCTATCACAAGGCATGAGTGGGAAACCCACTTGGATCTAATACAGTATTGTGTTAGTACACCAATATACTTAGTTAAATAATGTTTTATTTAAGATGTACACCTCCAGATGGATATATAAGATTGACTTTGGTTGTTGGATTTATTTTGTTGTTTGTTTGCTTACTTTATTTGGTGTTAACTTGTGTGTTTTCCTTTATTTTTATGCTTTGTGCTAACCTTACCTAGTTTTGATTGTGGGGATATTAGTCTCATTAAATACACTGAATAGCTTTCATCATCTATTGTGATCTATAGTGTTTTATGCAATTTGGAAATTATCTATTCCCAATATTTAGACACTAAGCTCATGTCAAACCATGTGGTACTGGTGTCTAATGTAAGTATAAATCTGTGATTTCCTTCTT